>NW_027506886.1:2113402-2193402 GCF_052324685.1 Brachyhypopomus gauderio
GATCATGTGTCAGGAGACATCGTTTGCACGTGCTCCAGAACCGACACGCTCTCTCTGAACTGAGCAGCTCCTGCTCGCTCAGCTCTTCACGTTCAGCACACACCAGGTGCTGAGTCCAATAAGCCTCGCAAAAGTGTTTTGGTAAGAGTGGCAGTAGAACCAGGGTGGGTACAGAGCCACACCACCACTTTCTTTTTTTCAAAAGTGTCACAGATGTACTGTGTTGAGCCAAAGGACACCAGTAAAGGAGGAGCTTGAACACGCTGTACACAACAGCGTGCAGATCGCACCGTAGGACTCCATCTGACTCCACGCCAGTCCTGTGGAAAAACATTTCTTTCCATTGAGGAGCGACTGTGGTCCTTTTTCAACATGATATGCGAGGAACTTTCCCGTCCCTCCACCCAAGCATGTGTGTTTGCGTGATCCAGTGGGTGAAGTTATAGAGGCCTTTAAAGGAATACACTGTCTTTTGACTGACTGAGTTAATCACTGGAAGGTTAGAGATGACCGGTAAATCAGTGTTGCACAGAACAAGTTGTAGCTCCTCAATCATAAATAACAGATTTACAGTGTTGAATGTTTGTGTGATCTGTTTATCTGTAATGGAAGAGATGGAAACAATACTTGATGTTCATTATAGGGTTTTAAGAACTTTAAAAATTCGACTACTGTACTGTATAATGTGTATTTGCAATTATGCACTTTATAAATATCAGGCATGACTGCTTAGGGTCTGGAATAGTTCACTGTTGAGCGTGTCAATCCAATAGCTGCTCACTACTGGTCAGTGAGTTGGCGTTCATGTAAGTTATTCTGTTGTAGCCTATGTGATTCCTTTTCCATGAAACTCATTTTAGGTGATTTGCAGTTGGCTGGTTTTATAGACTTTGTTTACGTTAGTGTTGAAGTGACCTTTTATATGCACAGATGAAGCACGGGGAACTTTACGAGCTAAGAGATCTTAATATGAAAAACAAAAAATTTTTTATAGCCTATGTGATGTTACAGATATATGTTTTAATGCTTGTTTTTTTTCCATTTCAATAAGCCAAAATCACGGTTTGCAAAGTGTGCAGGGGGGAGTGTGATAAAAAAAAAAATTTAATAAAGTTTGGTCTCATTTTTACTAGCACCTTTTATGTGTGGTTTTATTTTCTCTTAGTATAGAAAACATGACATATGACATGAAAATAAAAACTATATTGATACCCATCTCTTCCAAATAAACAGTTTGCCCCTTTTCCACCAATCAAGCAGAGGCTGTAATATTTAGATTGCATTATCTTTATAATAGCGACATTTTGTAGTAGCGTGCACACAGCTCGGATGACGATTGCTTCGTGTATCCATCCATCACTCCAACGTTTGACCTCTCCCCCTATAGCGCTTCCGGGTCATGGGAGAAGAATAGAAAAAAATATCGCCATGTTTCACACACGAATATCTGCCCAACGTTAATCGTATTTTCATTTCCGTTTGTTCCTGATATATAGCGCTAATACAGTTTTAATTTTGTGCTTAGAATAAACAGATACAAATTTCAGTGGATGTTAAAACCGTCGGGCGGCTATTAACCGTAAGTACGGGCGGTTTGAGGCGTCCGTGTAGCTTAGCTAGCGGCTAACTGTTTAGTGAGGGGGGAAACGAAAACATTCGCGCTTGTTTTACTTCAGCAAACAGCTCAATGATTGTTTTTTGAAGAAAAGTAATGCGGTTTACGTTGGGCGTGTGGGGTTTAGGGGGAAACCGAGAGGCTGTGCGGGGTTTTTTCGCCAGGCTTGGCCGTACATGAAGGCCGCGGTCGGCTAGCTGGCTGCGTAGCAACAGCCGTTTGGGCAGCGCGAGGAGGTTTGACAGCTCGCGCCAGTGTTGGTGTGTGTGGGTTAACGGTGTTAGTTCATTTGTTTGGGTTTATTGGGTGTTTGGCGGGGTTTTAAGAACGTTATAAGACCTAATGCTCCAACGTTATCCATAAATGATACGTAAATGAACGTTTTTACATTTCAGAAGCCAGATGTGTTGTAGATTATTTACACGCCTATGCGCATGGGCGCGTGCCCGTGTTTCATACGCGCGCGTTTACAGGTGAAGACGCGGCCTGGGTGTGTGACACAGTCTGCACATGTTGGTCGTTTCAGGAGTGCTTGTTGAGTCGAGGCGACCGTGTCCCGCGATGCACCATGGAGGAGGCCCACCCAACGTGCAGCGCAGTCTCCAGAGATCCAAGTCCTTCAGCTCCGAGGCTGAAGACCAGCAGCAGCAGCCGCCTGTCGCGGTTACCCAGCAGCAGGCGGCCGTCGGTCACCCACAGTCGCCGGTGACCACCTTCGCTCCGGCCGCGAGTCCTTCCGCCCCGCAGTCACCGAACTACCAGATCATCATGAGCCGCAGCCCCGTTACGGGTCAGAACATGAACATCACGCTGCAGAACGTGGGGCCCATGGGGGCGGGGAACCAGCAGATCACCCTCACCCCGCTACCCGCCTCGCCTGGGTTCCAGCATCAGGCTCCGCAGTGGAGGTTCGAGCACGGCTCGTCCTCGTACATCCAGGTGACGTCGCCCCTCCCTCAGCCCATGCAGCCCCAGAGCCCCACCCAGCACAGCCCCGCGGCCAGGCCGGGAGCGCCGGGCGCCGCGCTGGGCGTCTGCGGGCAGAGCCCCACGCGCTTCGTGGAGGCGGGAATCATGGTGCGTCTGGGAAGCCCGCCGGGGAGCGGACACTTCGTTTATCAGGACAACGCGGGGCTGACGCTGGCGCCGGCCGCCGCGGCCGGGGCGGTGCAGCTGGCGTCCGCCGGGGCGGCGACTCCGTCCGCGGCCGCAGCCAGGGAGAGGCGCCTCTCGCAGCCTCACTCCCAGACCGGGGGCACCATCCACCACCTGGGGCCGCAGAGCCCGGCGGCGACCGGGCCCCTGGGCAGCCCCGGGCACATCACCACCTCCAGCCTGCCGCCTCAGATCAGCAGCATCATCAAGGGCCAGCTGAGGCCCGTCATCTTCGAGAAGCCGGCCCAGGGCCTGGCGGCGGGGGGGGCCACGTCCGCGGCCTCCTCCTCCTTCGGGGTCCCTTCCTCCGTTCCTCCTTCCAGCCCGTCTCGGAGCAGCAGCACCACCACGCAGGGCCTGTCGGGCACCCCCCTCACCCCCACCGGGGTCTGCTCAGTCAAGAAGGTCCAGTCGAAGAAGCTTGAGGAGATCGCACCCCCCACCCCGGAAGTGGCTCAGCTGAGGAAGCAGTGCCTGGAGCACCACGCCAAGAGGATGGAGGGCATTAAGGACGTGTTTAAGGAGTACCTGATCGAGCTCTTCTTCCTGCAGCATCTGCAGGGCAACATGATGGACTATCTGGCCTTCAAAAAGAAACCCTGCGTGCCCCTCTTCACCTATCTGAGGCAGAACGACCTGGACCTCGAGGATGAGGAGGAAGAGGAAGAGCAGTCAGAGGTCATCAATGATGAGGTAAAACTTAACGTGGCCTCCAACAGGCAGCATGCTCCATAAGTGGTAGTCAGATATGTTTCGCATAATCTAAATATCAGCTTTGTTTTTGTTTAGCATCTTTTAAGGCTTTGTCCGTCGTGTTTGCTTATTTATTTATTTAACTCCCACCTCCCACGTTGAAGTGTCGTATGACCATTATATCTGTTTCTATGACAACCTGTCAGGTGAAAGTAGTGACTGGAAAGGATGGCCAGACAGTGACGCCTGTTGCCATAGCCACCCAACTCCCACCGAACGTGTCGGCGGCGTTTTCTACTCAGCAGCAGTTCCAGGTGGGCCCCTCGCACGGAGCCAGACACACCCGTCTGTAGCCCCTCAGATCACGGCACCCTGACCATGGGTTAAGGATCACGATGAAGTGTGACCACTTGGAAGCTGTTGTGAGTCGTTTTTTCATCTTCGGTTTGTGAACCCGTGTCTGTGTGTGTGTGTGTGTGTGCGTGGTTTCCTTTGCCGTGCCTGCAGGTTCACCCCGGTCCTGCAGGTGGCAGCATCACCAGTCCAGTGGACATGGAGGCCTTCAAACGCCAGCAGGCTTTGGCTCAAGCAGGTAGAACGGCGATGAACCAAGACGATCTTTTCTTTTCTTTTGTTGTTTTTTTTCCCTGCTTGGTTTTCCCTTTTTCCCCGTCCTCGGTTTCCTTTCCCTCCTCGGATTTGCTTCCGCTTAATCAATATTCCAGCGTCTCTTCCCAGCTCTGTGTGTGTGGAGCCTGATCTCCATAGGAGGAGTGTGGCCTCCCGATGTCTGACCGCTGCAACTGTCATTGCCGTGTGCCCAGTGTTTTCCCAATTTTCCTTTTCTTTTCCATTTTTCCCCTCCTCTATCTTCTTGCCTTTTTTTTTTTTTTTTTGCGTGTTGAGGGTATTGTGTGTTTTGCATCCCAGATCAGACTAAGAGGTCCCGGATGGAAGTGGGTCGTCACGGGGTGATATTCCAGCATCCTGTTGTAGCCCCTTTAGGATCTCCCGCCGTGCCCCTCCAGCAGCTAATGCCGACTGCGCAAGGTAGGAGCGCCGTTGCCTCCCGGGCCGGTTCCACCCGCCCGTGTCCGATGTTTAGACGCTGCTGGAGGTCAGAGTTCATGGCCCCGTCCCCCCCAGAGATGACCCATGTTTTTTTGGCCCGGACGCTTGCGATCCACACGCTGGAGGTCCGATCTTATAGCCCCATCAGGTCTTGGGTCTTTTCCTCGTTCCTAAGTGGGGCAGCTTGGCAGAAGATGGAGCAGTCCTGGTTCTCTGGAAGGAGAAGAAACCACGTTCGTTCCTTTATGATTTGCTCATTGGTTTTTTTTTTCACTCTCTTCATCCGTTTCTGTTCTTCTTTGCCATAGTGGAATTTTCATTGTTCCATCCATCGGCTCGTTGGCCGACGAGTCTCGACAGGCTTTCCCTCTCTCCACCGGAACGTCCTACGCCACCTAGACTGTGTTTGTTGTGTGGTTTTCTTTTATGGTGATTTGAGTTTGGCTTTTGTAGTCGACATTTCCCTTCCCAGTACATTTGGGGTTCACCCCTCCTGCCTCTCCCAGTCTTGTCACATTGTCGGGCCTGGGTTCCCAGTGCTCTCCCAGTCTCATCACATTGTCGGGCCTGGGTTCCCAGTGCTCTCCCAGTCTCATCACATTGTCGGGCCTGGGTTCCCAGTGCTCTCCCAGTCTCATCACATTGTCGGGCCTGGGTTCCCAGTGCTCTCCCAGTCTCATCACATTGTCAGGCCTGGGTTCCCAGTGCTCTTCTGGTCCTCGTTGCCATCACCTAGAACGTCATCTCTTGCCCTCATTTCAGTGTCGTCATCTTTTCCGTTCATGCAGTCATTCTTGGTTTCTGCAGCCTTCCGTCATGACCCTGCTGCTCCGCCCCCTGCAGTGGGTGGAGGCCAGAGCAGATTGCCCACAAGCCAAGGAGTCCCCCCAAAAAAAAGCAAACCGAGGGACCGTGATAGGGTGAAAGTCAACAGCGCGGAGTAGTAGCAGAATGGAGCGTAACAGAGTGTTGCCGCTCCCTGTAAACTGTAGTTGGATGAAGGAGGTGCTTCTTTTAGTCTTCAGCACTGTCCTGCTTCACACCTAACACCCCCACCCCCCCTCACCCCCCACCCTGTCTCTCCTCTGCTGTTACCCCCTGCTTTGCTCTGTGGTGTCTTACAGTAGGAGCTGTCTAAATGCACATGTACTCGACAATACACCCGCTTCACGCATGCTCATCACGTGGTGTGTTCTGGGTCGGTTTCTTTCTTTCTTGGGATGTCTTTGCTTATGCGTGTGTGTGCGCGTGTGATCTCTCTCCCTCTCTTTTTTTTACTTTGCTGTTCTTACCTTTTTTCTTCCTTGCATTTTTCTTTTATTATGATTTGATCTTGAATTCTTAATGCATGACTGATTTTGTTATTCATGGTAGAATGATTAAACAAGTAAAAATTTGTTTTTATTTTCCACATTTAAACAGTTATGATTTTCCTTCATTCAGATGTGTAGATTTTCTATGCTTTATGTAGTCATCGTGACCTAGATAGTATTTTTCTTTTTCTCTCCCAACAGTGAGTATCTCATTGTTGGTAATTCATAACTTCATGTCCATTAAAAGTTAACTGAAATCAGTTGTTACGGTACCAGCGTTGAGCGTTTCTGCCCTTCTTTTGAGAGACACGAGGGTAGGTTTGAGAGTTGGGCGGTGGTAATGTGAGCGTTCCTGAACGGTGGTGTTGTCATCAGACTGCTGTGGTTGTAGATCTTCATCCTCTCCTCTTTCTGGCCATTCTCCTCTTCTTCCTCTGTGCCATCATATCTCCACCTTTTTCTTTCTTTGCCTTTCATCTGCCCCTCCATCTCTCTTAATTTCCCCCCTTTCTGCTTTGTACTTTCCCCTCATCTTCTCTTTCCATTCTTTCTCTCTCCATTTTCTCTTCTCTCTTCCGTTCCGTCTCCCTCTCTCCGCCCTCTTTTCCCCTCCCCCGTCCCACAGGTGGTATGCCGCCCACCCCACAGTCGATCCAGATCGGCGGGCAGAAGCAGAACCAGCAGCAGTACGACCCGTCCAAAGGGCCCCCGGTACAGAATGCCGCCAGCCTCCACACCCCCCCGCCCCAGCTGCCCAGCCGACTGCCCCAGGCGGGGCTCCCCATGGCGGGCCTGCCGCTCACCCTCCCCCAGGCTCAGTCCATGGTCCTGGAGCAGCAGGGGGGCGGCGGACAGCTCCAAGCCCAGGTCAAGCTGCAGGCGGCGGGGGCCGTGCTGGCTGCCGTCAACCCCCACGCCCAGCTCCAGGCCCAGCTCCAGCAGCAGATACAGCAGGCACAACCCCTGCTGCAGCCGGGCCAGGCGGTGAGTGTGTATTGGGGTGAGGGTGGGGGGCACTAATCTGCCTTTTGTAGATCGTTGGGATTGAGTTACTTAAAAACACAACACAACTGTAATTAGGGATATCTTCCTTGTTGTGTTCTACTCGAGTCTGTTCTGTGGATCATATCTGTGGAGCCCTGTACATCCTCTCCTGAGTAGGCTTGGTTCAAGTCGTTTAGACCCTTCTCTCATGAGTAGGCTTGGTTCAAGTCGTTTAGACCCTTCTCTCCTGAGTAGGCTTGGTTCAAGTCGTTTAGACTCTTCTCTCCTGAGTAGGCTTGGTTCTCTGCTAAGCAGACTTGGTTGGTATTGCTGACTCAGGTTGTCCGAGTGAGATTTTGATGTTCTAAAGTTGAAACTCTGTTGCTTTTCTCCTTTTGTAATCTGTTTTCCCTTCTTCCCTTCAGACGGTCACTCTCGTCCGTCCTGGAGTGGACACGTCCCAGCCTGTCCAGCGTCTGCTGAGCAACTCCCTGTCCACCACGGTCATGTCCCCTTCCCCTCTGGCCTCCCCATCCTCGTTGCCCTCGCCCCACCCGTCGGGCCCTGTCCGGACACCCAGCACCGCCCCCAGCCCCTCCCCCGCCTCCCAGTCCAAACTGGTCACCTCTGGCGGCTCCGCGGGACTGAAGCTGTCCGTCCTGGGGCAGGCCTCGTCTGGGCAGGGCGTCCAGGAGAGCTCCCAGGACAAGCAGGCCGAGCAGGCTAAACTGGTGAGTGATCATCTGCTTCGGGTACACTGTATCCTGTGAAGGACGTGGGCATGTGAAGTTCATTCTGCCTCACGTCAAGTTAATCTCGTAGGTGTGGAGCAACAGCAAATGTATCTGGGGCCATGGTCATTTATTCCCAAAGATCTAAGCCAGAATAAGGGAGTGATCCTGGCTGGGAGTGGGGCTGTACTGTACCGCTGTAGCATTTACATTTATGGCATTTGGCAGACACCCTTATCCAGAGCGACTTACATTTTTATCTCATTTTTATACAACTGAGCAATTGAGGGTTAAGGGCCTTGCTCGGGGGGGGGGGGGGGGGGGTCGGGAGATTATATGTATATATTTTAATTATCATTGACTCATTAAGCAAACAGAGCACTTCCGAAATCGGCAATTTCAATGACACAGTGGCCAGCAGTTTCCGCCCCGAACCATCATAGAGGCCAAATAGCGTTTCAATCATACCAACGTTCTTCATTCATGTTATTCATTTACTGCTAAGCGGGACGAGAAGCAGGACCTAGTGCTACACCGCGGACAAGTCAGAAGAGCGTACATTTACCACTACATTTACCACATCATACATTTACCACTACATTTACCAGATCGTACATTTACCACTACATTTACCAGATCGTACATTTCCCAGTGGATTTAATTGGGTTATTAATGGTTTCAATCGTTTTCATATTTTGCGGTAAAAAAAAGTTACTGCCGTTACTGCGTTGAATAGGCTACTGTCAGAGCCACAAGCTCTTGTGATAAATAGGTAGATAGATAGACCTATTAAGTTCGCGTCAACCCCGTGTAGTTAACGGTGACATAAAATAAGAAACGAGATTTTTTTTTAGTGTGTCTGTAGTTGTAACTGGTGAATCCAGGGACGGGTGTGGATAACATTCGCGCCAGGGCTGAAAAGGTTGAAGATGAAGTTGTAAACTCTTGTCGTTTGAGTCTACCCTGTGCTTTAGCCCATGTTAGAAAATAAAAACACGTGAACCTGGTATTTTTACACTCATTTTCGCTGCTGATGTATTTATTGGTTCATTAAGACGTAATGGTTTTGACTGAGCCATCTGGAATGGCGAAAGCGGCTTCTCGCGTTTACGATCTGGCTCCATACATTGAATCCATTGACAAGACGGTCAAAAAAAAATTTTTTAATGGATTTTACTATATTTTACGGAGCCCGTAAGGTGACATCATGTAAAAAATATAATAACGCGTGGCCATGACTTACTAACGCATGGGAACGAGATCCTAATGTCGCCTTTCACACGCGGCAACAAAGTTTATTTTTTCACAGCAAAGCATGCAGATTCCACGGATGTTCGCGAACTGACTGCCCAAGGAAGGTAAACCTGGCTTTATATAAAGTAATACTTAATTATCTTGTTCGCACGCGTTAATTATCTCGTTCGCACGCGTTAGTAAGTCGTGGCCACGCGTTATTATATTTTTTACATGATGTCACCTTACGGGCTCCGTAATATTTGGCATCACCTGTCGCTGTATCCCCGTACACCAGCAGCCACACCCCCCCGTCGCCGTATACCCATGACGTCACATGTCAACGCCCCGTATCCCCGTGACGTCACATGCCCCGCCCCCGGTCTTCTCACCTTTTTAACCTCTGACCCATTTTCATGCCTGTCAAATGTTCCACTTTAACTAGCGCAGATGTAGGTGGCAGCCTCGGACTTGCCTTAAGTGATCTGCTGTCTGATTGGATATACAATAGTCCCTCTTTCGCAGTTCGACCTTCGCGCCCTCGCTACTTCAATAAATATTAATGTAAAATAATTTGGGGAATTTTCACTCTCTTGAAATTTGTGGGGAATTTAGTGTGCGGTTCTGTGTGTACGTATTTACTACAGGTAGTAGTAGTCACCCAGAGTAGTGTAGTGCGCATTGTACAGTAATGTTTTAATGAATTTTGTGTTTTAAAAAATCACAATGTATAGAAATATATAAAAAATATAAATCCTAACATGATATAAGAATATTAAAGCAAAATCCCAGGCACTGATTGGCTGTTATCGTGGCGGCAGCCTGTTTTCTTTAGCTGTGCGGAGCATCACGATCTCTCGTCTTTTCACTTCAGCATCCGTGTGGTGTGTGTGCGTCGTTTTCCTCCTGCGCTGAATTATTATGAACATTACAATACATGTGTTGAAAGGTACTATACATGTACAGTATGGAAATGGTTATTAAGGGAGTGGGAAATGGTTATGTGTAAGAGTGTGGGAAAGGTTTATAAAGCGTTAAAATAATGCGTTCCTATAGGGGAAATTCCATGTAACCCCCCGCGATAAACGTGCATATCTGATTGCAAGGCGGTGAGGTCTGTTTATATATCGGGAATGTAATAGATCCAATCACTTATTAGGGGTGTCACGATTCTCTAAATCCTCGATTCGACTGTATTTCCGATTTTAGGGTCACGATTTGATTCTCAATTTACAGCAGAGAGGCCTATGCCAGTTTTAGATTAGTCTATGGTCAGTCATTGGTTTGATTAATCAAATATTACAATATCTTATTTCAAAAGGTGGTACCTGCGCAAATGGCAGAGGCGTTTATACTTGGCGCATCACATTCTTTGCAGTGCTCTCCGAAACGATATGTGGTAGTATAAAGAAACACCCCTCAAAAACAGGGGAAGGAATTTACCTGATGAATTATGTTGCATTGTGTTTCAGGTTTGAAATGTGCTGGAATTTAGGCTAAAGTACTTGAAAATGCTTAAAATTGTAACTACTTTGTAATAGCTGCCTGACTGAACAGTAAACAACCATTAAATAAAGTGATGAAAAAGCAAATTATTTCAAATCGTTACGAGTATATGTATAAATATTTAGGTTTAACGTGCTGGGAATTATTGAAATGGACCTTGAAAGTGACGTACAAGTGCTTTAATTCCACCTTGTAAAGGTGTATGAGCCCAGCAAACATGATTGATTCGTTGCGCTGAAGCGCGGCGCACGCGAAAGTAACAAAATTCGAGAGGAGCATAATCTCGCGAATTGCCAACGCGCAAGGGAGCCACTGCGATTACGTCATTTTCGGCACGTGGACCCTCGCGTCAAGTATAAACCAGGCTTTACTTTGCATAGTGTGGGTGCTTGCGTAGCTTACAGGGAGGGATCGTCGATCCTCTTTTTGACTTCGAGGCTTGAGATTGTGACATAATTTCGATCGATTTTGATTAAATATCGAAATCGTGACACCCCTATCACTTACCCTAGCTCCTGATTCTACAGTAATTCTACAGTGTATAACGTACCACTGAAAAACACTGAATCTGCGCCTCTTGTGATTTAAATTTTTTTTAATAGCTTCAAAATGTTTTTAATCCTACAATGTTTGGCTGTGTGTTTCATTTTTGTTGTGGTGTTTGATCCTAATGTGTGTGTGTGTGTGTGTGTGTGTGTGTGTGTGTGTGTGTGTGTGTGGCGCAGGAGAGCCAGGTGCACCAGCGCATCGCGGAGCTGAGGAAGGAGGGCCAGTGGTCGGCCAGCCGGCTGCCCAAGCTGCAGGAGGCCAGCCGGCCCAAGTCCCAGTGGGACTACCTGCTGGAGGAGATGCAGTGGATGGCGGCCGACTTCGCCCAGGAGAGGCGCTGGAAGATGGCAGCCGCCAAGAAGGTGGGAGGGGCCTGTGGACTGTGGGCGTCTCTGTTTAGAAGGTGGGAGGGGCCTGTGGACTGTGGGCGTCTCTGTTTAGAAGGTGGGAGGGGCCTGTGGACTGTGGGCGTCTCTGTTTAGAAGGGGGAGGGACCACAGTACCTTTTACAGAGAAGTCTGGCTATGAAGCGTGTGTGTGTGTGTGTGTGCGCGCGCACGCACGCATGTGAACTGGAAACTGTTGAACTAAAATTCAAATCCATAAAGCAAACAGAGAAAACTGAAAATTAGCATCACACCGTAGCGTTAGCACCACACCGTAGCGTTAGCACCACACCGTAGCGTTAGCACCACACCGTAGCGTTAGCACCACACCGTAGCGTTAGCATCACACCGTAGCGTTAGCATCACACCGTAGCGTTAGCACCACACCGTAGCGTTAGCACCACACCAGCAAGCGGCAGGCTCACAGCCGGGAGCTCACCAAAGCGCCAAGGCGTGTCCATCATCCTGCGCGTCCGACTGTCTTTGTGCAGCTGGTGCGTACCTGCGCACGTTACCATGACGAGGTGAAGAAGGCGGAGGAGAGGGAGAGGACGGAGGAGCAGCTGCGCTTGAGAAGCATCGCCAGCACCATCGCTCGGGAGGTGGAGCACTTCTGGGCCAACATCGAACAGGTGACGCGCCTCACCTTTCCACGTTCCGTACCCTCACGGGTGGGTGGAGCTCTGGGTGACGTCTGTGTCTTTGGTGACGAACGTGCTGCGTGACCTTTATGTTCCCACCAGGTTGTTGAGATCAAACTCCGCTTCGACGTCTCGGACAAACGCCAGAAAGTTCTGAAGCTCCAGAAATCAGGAAGCAGAGGTGAGGCTTGACTGGCAGCTTAATGCCCGAACACGTTCACTCCACAGCAGCTGTACACTGTTCAGGAGGTGCTGAATACCTTTGTGTTAAACCACAGGCAACCACACTCAGACCTCAGGAGAAAAGACGGAGAAGGAGGGGCAAGTGGTAAGAGGCCTGTGTGTGTGTGTGTGTGAGCGGGAGAGAGATTGTGTTCTTTCAGATGTAGACTCACCCCATCTCTTCTTTGAGCAGGAGTCTGGCAGCATCACCCACAAGAGGAAGACGAGCGTGTCCCTTTCTGATGAAGAGGGTGTGTACTACGGAAATGCAGAAAACACCTCCAAGCCCGTCTGTTTCACTGCACTAACCGCTTGTGTGTGTGTGTGTGTGTGTGTGTGTGTGTGTGTGTGTGTGTGTGTGTGTGTGTGTGTGTGTGTGTGTATGTCCTGCAGCTGAAGATGAGGAGAGTACTATAGAAGAGCAGGAGGCGATGGAGGTGTCTGCTGAGCAGAAGGCAGAGTTGGCTGATCTCACCAAGGAAGGTCAGTCACACCCACTCTGACCCTCTCCAGAGCCCTGAATACCCACCACAGACATCCTGGGTACACACAGAGCAGAACTGGCCAATCACTAGTCCCCCACTGGTCGAGAGGGTTGGTTTAACTGATGGCGTGGTGTGTTGGGGGGGGTACTGGTTTAACTGGTGGCCAGGTGTGTTGGTGACTGGTTTAATTGGTGATGTGTTGGGGGGACTGGTTTAACTGGTGGCATGGTGTGTTGGGGGACTGGTTTAACTGGTGGTATGGTGTGTTGGGGGACTGGTTTAACTGGTGGCGTGGTGTGTTGGGGGACTGGTATAACGTGGCGTGTTGAGGGACTGGTTTAACTCGTGGCGTGTTGGGGGACTGGTTTAACTGGTGGCGTGTTGGGGGACTGGTTTAACTGGTGGCGTGTTGGGGGACTGGTTTAACTGGTGGCGTGTTGGGGGACTGGTTTAACTGGTGGCGTGTTGGGGGACTGGTATAACTGGTGGCGTGTTGGGGGACTGGTTTAACTGGTGGCGTGTTGGGGGACTGGTATAACTGGTGGCGTGTTGGGGGACTGGTATAACTGGTGGCGTGTTGGGGGACTGGTATAACTGGTGGCGTGTTGGGGGACTGGTTTAACTGGTGGCGTGTTGGGGGACTGGTTTAACTGGTGGCGTGTTGGGGGACTGGTTTAACTGGTGGCGTGTTGGGGGACTGGTTTAACTGGTGGCGTGGTGGTGGAGGACTGGTTTAACTGGTGGCGTGGTGGTGGAGGACTGGTTTAACTGGTGGCGTGGTGGTGGAGGACTGGTTTAACTGGTGGCGTGTTGGGGGACTGGTATAACTGGTGGCGTGTTGGGGGACTGGTTTAACTGGTGGCGTGGTGGTGGAGGACTGGTTTAACTGGTGGCGTGGTGGTGGAGGACTGGTTTAACTGGTGGCGTGGTGGGGGACTGGTTTAACTGGTGGCGTGTTGGGGGACTGGTTTAACTGGTGGCGTGGTGTGTTGGGGGACTGGTTTAACTGGTGGCGTGGTGTTTGTTCAGCTGCAGTGCCGCTGGAGGCTCTGGTGAAGAAGTACGCTGGTGCCTATGCAGAGGGCTTTGAGTGGCCACAGCCAGCGTCCCACAGTGATGATGAGGAGAAGGACGAAGCCGATGGTACTGTCTCCTCCTTAAGTCACCACACAGTAAAATACAACTACGGTTTCCAGTGTGTGTGTGTGTGTGTGTGTTCGTTCCCCTTTCTGCCATACACTAAAACTGATATGTTACCTTTGAGGCCATTGTTTTCTGGGAATTAAATTATGTGGGCTTTACAGAGCTAGTTTTATTTCTGTTCCCACTGCTCATCATGACATGCACATTTTCAAGGTGCCATCGTTAAACATTTACCTTGAGATAGTTTACATCTAATTCCCCTGGCTAGTGCCTGGAGCTCATCACTGATCTTCCCTACAGGGTCTTCAGTAGCCTTTAGCAGGCTTTATCAAGGGAATGTGAAGTTTAGTCCAAACGTCCCCACATTACATTTCTTCCCTGTTAGATATGGACTCCTCTCCACTGGACAGCCCCCACGAGGCCGTCCTGATCGACTCACTCCTGAGTGACGAGCAGTACCGCGGGACAGACCGCAACACCAGCGGCTCCGCCCCTGGAACCGACAACAAGCCAATCAAAGACATAGCTGAGGTCTCCCGGGCAACAGACGTGATCCTGCCTAAAGGCAGTGCTAGGATCACACCCACGGTAAGTGCGTCCATACTCCCACCGTTGAAAATAATGATAAAGAAGGAGACTTCAGAAACACAATTTGGACAAAAAAAATAATAATTTGGACAAACTGTTTTGGCTCTATACAAGTAAAAAGAAAATTGCAGCTACTTTGTAGTGGATCAGGATACATTTTATTTTGGTCTCATGTCCTTTTCGAACTGTCTTGTCCCTCCCGTGTGTCCTGTGTTGGTGTTGGCAGGGGCGTGTCCCGGTGCCCTCTCTCCTGCACGGGGCCCTGCGGGACTACCAGCTGGTGGGCGTGGACTGGCTCTCCAGTCTGCACTGCAGACACCTCAACGGCATCCTGGCAGACGAAAGCGGCCTCGGCAAGACCGTCCAGACGGTGGCCTACTTCGCACACCTGGCCTGCAATGAAGGTTAGTCCCGAACATGCCCCCCCAACGCTCAAATCTCCTGTCTTCGGAAGCGTGCCGATCTCTCTCCCTTCTCCTTCTGTGTGGGTCTGACGTTGTGCGCCCTGACGTTGCAGGTATCTGGGGCCCCCACCTGGTGGTGGTGAGGTCGTGTAAGCTCCTGAACTGGGAGATGGAGCTGAAGCGCTGGTGCCCCGGCCTCAAGGTCCTCCTGTACCTGGGCAGCAGGAGGGAGCGTAGATACAAGCGATCGGTACGCCATCCGCACCGCCGTCACGGCTCCACAGCTGACACGTTAACACATAGGACCTCAATAAAACGCTGTATACAGTCAATGCAAACACTTCACAAAATCACCTTTAAAAAGTCTTTTAGCACTGTTGAAGAAAGCAGAAGGTTTTCTCCCGTCCTTCCCAAATACTTCTGTCAGGAACACTTGGAAAAATGTAAAAGTACAGCAGAACTGTGCTGGCCGGCACAGTCACATTTGCACCACACCCAGCACCGTGCCACTGTCCAGTCGCTTTCCCAACCAAATAATATCTGACCGGTGATAAGTAAGACGCTGACCGCAGCTTGGCACCGCTTAAATGCAATAAAATGGCTCTACCGTATTTTGTCCGTATCAGCAGTACTTTCATTCTGTTTTCAACACCTTCATTATATACTGAGGTTTATTCTGTGTGTGTGTGTGTGTGTGTGTGTGTGTGTGGGTGTGTGTGTGTGTAGTGGTGGTCCGAGCCCAACAGCTTCCACGTGTGTGTGACGTCGTACAAGCTGCTGCTGAGAGACCGTAGTCACTTCCTGAAGAGACGCTGGAGGCAGCTGGTCCTGGACGAGGTGCAGATGATCCGAAACATGAGCGAGAAGCACTGGGAGACCATCTTCAGCATCAGGAGGTCCGCAGGCCTCTCCCGTCCTCTCCTACCCGCCTGTCTGCTTCTCTCCGTCTGTCTGTCTGGCTCTGACCTCGTGGTGATGTGTAGTATTGTGGTTTCTTCCACAGCCACCAGAGGATCCTCCTCCTCAGTAGTCCTCTGCAGAACACTCTTCGAGAGCTGTGGACCGTCATCCACTTCCTCCTGCCTGGAATCACGCGCTCCTTCCTGAACTTCCCCGTCAAGCCCGGCACGGACCACAACCAGGACTACTGCCACAAACTGGTCATCAGACTACACAGGGTGGGCACTGACATACACACACACGTGCACACACAGTGTTGGTTTACATTTTAGGTAGTGTAACACAGACTCTCTCTGCTCCCCTACACTCTCTCTTTCTGTCTTTCTGTCCCCTCCCATACTCTGTCTCTCCTCCTCTACTCACTCTCTCTTTCTCTCCTCATCCCTTGTTCCCTCCTGCTGTCTGTAGATGATTCAGCCCTTCATCCTGCGACGCTCTAGGAGAGACGTGGAGAAACAGTTACCTAAGAAGTACGAGCACATTCTGAAGTGTCGTCTGTCTGCACGGCAGAAGACCATGTACGAGGACATCCTCACCCAGCCCAGGTAGGTAGCCGCCACAGGGCGCGGCCTGGACACCGCACACAACTCACCTGGGGGCTCTCTGCCCATCCACACCAGCTTATCAGCTTTATTCTGTACGCTTTTATTTGGCAGCTTGGTCATTAGATACGTTCTAAAACCCAGCAGCCTGCTTAGCCATTGATTGTGTGTGTGTGTGTGTGTGTGTGTGTGTGTGTGTGTGTGACCTCAGTGCGCAGGAAGCCCTGAAGACAGGCCACTTTGTGAGTGTCCTCCAGGTCCTCATGAGGCTACAGAGGATCTGCAACCACCCCGACCTGATCCAGTGCAGACCCACGGGCATGTCCTTCACCTGCTCCACCCTGATGTACACCACACCCTCCCTGGTGCTCACAGCCCTGCACGCAGACCCCTGGGAGGTGAGTGGGGGGGTGGGGGGGGGGGGGGGTGGGGTGGAGCGAGAGTCGGCTGGTGTGACGGGTGGTGACGGTCTGAATGTGATCCGTGACGGTCTGACACTAAACTCCTCTTTTTACAACGATCCCTCCCAGACAGTGGACCTGTCCCCGTTCCACCTGATCAGTAATGAGGGCAGGGTGACCCGCTACGAGGCAGAGGAGGTTCTGCCCAAGCTGAGACCGACCCAGCAGCTCATCGAGGAGCTGCCCAGCGCCCCTGACCCTCCACCCCGACCCAGACCCTGCAAGATCAACCCCATGAGGTACTGGTACCGACAGACGCAGAGCTGCCACCTCCTGATTGGTTGCTGTGTGTTCCACGTCCTGATTGGTTGCTGTGTGTTCCAGGCTTTTCCAGCCAGTGCAGTATGATACGAAACCGGAGGGCCGTCTGCTGCCTCTGCCCAGCAGCTCTCCAACAGCGCGTTCTACTGCCCCCAGCACCACTACTGCCCCCAGCACCACTACTGCTCCCATCACCACTACCGCCACTGCTACTGCCACCCAGAACGCACAGGCTAGGGGCAAATCACCTATCAATACCTCCTCCTCTACACAGGGTGAGATGCGTTTTTCACTTAAAACACACACATACTTTCTACTAAAATGTACTGGTATTTTGAAAAAACATTGTTATTTGTAAAATGAAATTTAAAGAAACTTCTGAAATAATTGAAAAGAGAAGGTATTATACTGCCCTGAATTACATACACAGTAAATATGGGCCAATGTGTGTGAATATTGGACAACAGTTCTGTTGTGGTTCACACAGATGAAGGATGGATTATATCTGGGTAATTAATACATTTCCATCCTGTCAGTATGTGTGGGGTTTCCTTTTATAACACGCAAACAGTCTGTCGCACTGTTTCTGTCCTATTGTGGTGTGTAACATGGTTCACAACTTGTAACCTGTGTGTTTGCATTTTCTTCTAGGTTGCGTGCGTTTTGTACGTTTCCTCTTCAGTGTTCCACTTTTACTCAATGTTTACAGACCTGGCCTTGTTTGTACTCAACCATGAAATCTTAAAGGCTCAAACGTTCTTTGGACCGTTACGTTGTTTGTCTTGGACTGGATTCTTTGAACTTCAGTTGTTATTGTTACCCTGTGCAGCAAGAGAAAGATGGCTGCTCTGTTTTTGTTTCGCTCTGGGCTGCTACTAGGGTGTGATACAAAATAGTATCGTCAAAACAATTATCGGATAATATCGTATCGTGTTTCAAACATGTATATCGTCCGATACAAGGCTCTGCTGCTGCACCCATAACTGCGACCCACGCTGCTACTTTCCAAAATGTATTTCTTCATTGTAACCCCCGGTCCCCTGTCCTTTGCAGCTAGCGGATCGCCCAACGACTCCTCTTCCTCCCTTACCCAAACATCCAGCAGCTCGCCAGGACTCCTCGTTGGGGCCACGCCCCCCACCCAAACCTCCGCCCATCTGACTCTGGGTGTGGCAGGGCTGGGTGCCGCGCCCAACAGACCGGCTCTTGCCCCCCAGCCCACAGCCACCCACCCCCTGCACCCCCAGAGGCTGGTTCTCAGCTCTCAGCCCCAGGCTCGCTTGCCTAGTAAGTGGCCCCCCCGTCTCCTCTCACACGCCCAGGCACAGCGGAGCAGCTAAAGGCCATTAGAACAGCCCCCAAAACGAGAGACTGTCGAACGGGATTCTGATGATCTGAGCAGTGATGTGAAGCTAAGAGAGTCCTGTTAGATCGGTTTGAACAAGTGCTTAATGTGCACTGAAGACAAATAATCCCCCTTGAAGATGTGTTGCATTGTATGCACATATGGATTGTTGAAAATGAATTTGAAACCAGATATAATGTGAACACCCCAGCAGTGTCCCAGTTTCAGTGCCCAGTCTCTCTTATGTTGGCTGCATGAGGTCTCTCTCTCTCGTTCTCTCTCGTTCTCTCTCTCTCTCTCTCTCTCTCGCCTGTACTCATCTCCCCTTCTTCCTTCAATTACTAGTTTTTGATATTTATTTATTCTATTTACGTTTTCCTCTCCTCCCTCAGCGCTCCAGATCTTCTGTTTACACACTAATCCGTTTCTCTATACAGCTCGTCTCAAGGATCCTGCGGGCCACTTTTTGCTTTGTTCTTCGTTGGATCTGCTCTGCTTTGTTGTTTTTTTCCTGTTTATTTGTTTGTTGTTGGAACACGACAACATGCGCATGGCCTCCATTCTCCTTACCTGTGTTGGGGTTTTGTTTGTCTTTTTGCTATTGCTAAGTTCTCTTTCAGTATGTATTTTTAAAGATGATCCATCAAATCCAAGGATTGGTGGAATTGCTTTCCCCCTACCTTTTCCCATGGTCTGTGTTTGTTTAAAGTCCCAGTACTTGTGCTCCACAGTCCTTTCCGATGTCTGTTGGTACAAATGTGGCGCACTTCATAGAAAATAACTGAATAGCAGGTAGCCTTCACGTACGTCCCAAGGAGGGCACGTCTCCGGCCTCTGTGCTCCCTCACTAATAGCACTCCCTTGTGGAGAGACCAGGGACGGACACTTACGAATCTAAGAATCTCCCACCGGTCACTATCGATCAAGGGGCTTTCAAAAGATCTAGTTAAAGCCGACAGAACGCGGTTTCACATTGTTGATAGTTTGGTAACAGCTGCTCTACTGTTAATCTAGAAACGTTGCTGAATTGATCATATTGAGCTCATAAATCTAACCGAACCAAAGTGCTGACTCAGCAAGTGTCTTCCTTCAGGCAGTGAGCTACGGTCAGCTCTCTGACCACAACAGTGGCCAGTCTGAGTACTGCTGCTTCTGACTAGCTGGCGGTTCTGCGTGACTGGATTAAACCAAAACACATGACCCGTTTCATACGCTGTCTCGTACGGGCTCGCATGGCACAGGTGCGGACACGGCGTGATAAACGCCAGAGCTGCGGAAAGACCTTGCAGGACTGTTTCGCTCCGGTTGTGTGAAGAAAGGGGAGGGAACTCGAAGAGTAATAACACCATTCCAGTAAAGGCTGTCTGGGAAGTGCTAGTTTAGGAGTCAGGCAGAGCGTTGGCAGGGTTCTTCGTGATTGGTCCGTTTTCCCCGTTAACACTCCCTGGATTTGTACGTGATTGGTCCGTTTTCTCCATTAACCCTCCCTGGATATGTGCGTGATTGTTCCGTTTTCTTCGTTAACCCTCCCTGGATATGTGCGTGATTGTTCCGTTTTCTTTGTTAACCCTCCCTGGATATGTGCACCCTTCCTTCCTCACTTTAGAACGAACTGCCGTGTGTGTTTGTTTTGAGCAGCGCGGTCCAAACTATTGTCTGATAACCACACGTATTGTTTGTGTGTGTGTGTCTTGAAGGTGGAGACGGGGTAAAGGTAGCCCAGTTGCCGTCTGGAGCTGGAGGCCAGAGCCGCATGGCCCAGCCCGAGACCCCCGTCACGCTGCAGTTCCAGGGCAACAAGTTCACACTGTCCCCCAGCCAGCTCCGCCACCTCACCACGGGCCACCCACTCCAGCTGCAGGGTACATGCACCTCAGCCAGCCAACACACACCACTAACACTATTTCTGTGAGGAGAAACACTCTCTCAAGGCTTGGGATTCATGTGAGGGACTAAAGCCACCTACACACATAAACAGGAGAAGAGCTAATGTAACAAAACTAAAATACAAACATAACTAATGTAACTAATAAAACGAATGTAAGAAAACAAAAATACGAACATAACTAATGTAACTAATAAAACTAAAATACGAACATAACTAATGTAGCTAATAAAACGAATGTAACAAAACTAAAATACAAACATAACTAATGTAGCTAATAAAACGAATGTAACATAAAACTAAAATGAATGTAACAAAACTAAAATACGAACATAACTAATGTGACTAATAAAACTAAAATACGAACATAACTAATGTAGCTAATAAAACGAATGTAACAAAACTAAAATACAAACATAACTAATGTAGCTAATAAAACGAATGTAACAAAACTAAAATACAAACATAACTAATGTAGCTAATAAAACGAATGTAACATAAAACTAAAATGAATGTAACAAAACTAAAATACGAACATAACTAATGTAACTAATAAAACTAAAATATTAACATAACTAATGTAACGAATAAAACTAATGTAAATAAAACTAAAATACGAACATAACTAATGTAACTAATAAAACGAATGTAACTAATGTAACATCAAACTAAAATACGAACATAACTAATGTAACTAATAAAACGAATGTAACTAATGTAACATCAAACTAAAATATGAACATAACTAATGTAACTAATAAAACTAATGTAATGAATATAACTAATGTAACTAATAAAACAAATGTAACATAAAACTAAAATACAAACATAACTAATGTAGCTAATAAAACGAATGTAACATAAAACTAAAACGATTGTAACATAAAACTAAAATATGAACATAACTAATGTAACTAATAAAACTAATATAATGAATGTAATGTAACTAATTTAACTACTCTAAGTACTGTAACTAATATGATGAATGAATGTACTAATGAATGTATGATTAATGTATGATAACTAACATGACTGTAATATGACAAATGTAACACCAACATAAGTATTATTTCTTCTGTCAGCACTGGGACCAGTTCAATTCAACACATTCTGAGCTCTTTTAAAGTCTCAACCCGTGACATTTGCATGACGAATGTGGTGAATATCCAGTCAAATGGACTTGCCTGTTTGTCTTGTTTAAATAAACCCAGAACACTTACATTTGGCCCAAAAACATAACCATTACTTTATGAAGTAGTTGAATCTCCTTGCTAATGAGACTAAATGGATTACTGCAGCAGTTTGTGGGTAATGAAGCTTCTTTTATGAAGGTCCTGTGGGTGTTTCTCATTCTCCCCACCTTCCTCTCTTCTTCTTCACCACTCCTCCTGTAGGGAATATTCTCCAGATTGTGTCAGCCCCGGGGCAAACCATCCTCAGGCAGCAGGGGTCCATGGTGATGCAGGCGCCCCAGGCTGTGCCTGTTCAGAACTCCACGGGTCCCCAGGGGCTCCTCCCAGTGGGCACCCCAGCACCGCAGCAGGGTGAGGGTCCTGGCTCGCACCCCCTGGCTCTGTGTGGCTCCGTCAGGAGAGACGAACACGCCGCTGCTCTATAACTCATGTGCCCTCTGTCTGTGTCTGTTGAACAGCTGGTGTGACTGCAGGTGCCATGGGAACAGCCACAGCTCCTAGTGACACAGGGACCACCAAACCCACAACAAACGCAGCACCACAAGTGAGTAAAAGTGACACCCGTCTCTCCTTTCTGCCCTTTCACGCTCTCTCAGCTGTCTCTCCTCCGTCACTGTGCCTTTCTTCCCGAGCCCTCTACCGTCCGTCTGCTCCGGTTCAGCCCGGACCAGAGTGGCTGCCACAGCGGCCCGTCTTGCCGGCATACTGACCTGGTTTCCTCCCCTGTTTCTCCCGAGGAGTCGAGCGAGGAGCGTACCAGACAGCTGAAGGAGCGCTTGGCACGCCTCTTCACCATCAACGAGCGACGCCTTCAGCGCTCCGTGCTCTACGGCGCCGACCTGCTGGAGGCCTGCTCCGTTGCCCAGGAGGGAGACGCTCCTCCCCTCCCCGCCGCCAAGCACTCTCCCTGGGCCTGGAGGGGCAGGGACGCCTGCATGAAGGCCCGGCAAGCCTGTGTCTCCAGTACAGAACCGCTCCGCTCCGCCATAATGTCCCACTGGGACAGGCTGCAGGAAGGAGACCGTCTGCTCAGGAGGTGGGTGGTCTTTTACTCTGAGTAGCTTTGTACACACAGCCATGTGGGTTAAACCTCAAGTTTGGTGTATAGATTGTTAAACTGTGAAGTTGTGTAACAAACTGATGCTTCAGTTACACTAATAAAATGTAGAATCACTCAAATTCAAATCAAAAGCCTTAAGGTCCAGCTACTCTGTCCAAGATTCAGTTGTGGTGATGATGACGATGGTCTATGATCTATTCTGTTGATCACCACCGATTACCCAGTTCATGACCGAATATTGGACTTAAAATAGGAGACCTGTGTATAATTTTTTGTGATTAAAATCTTTACTTTGTAAGTGTTCCTTAGAGCCAATAAAATAATTTCTTTTGTCGGGCCTATTTTACAGGGTGTCCTGTGTGTTTCCTACTGCGGTAGCCCCTCCCCCTCAGCTTTACGCAGCCAATCCCCCACCGTCTTACAGCCTGGAGCAGAAGACATTCAGGCGTCGGCTGCAGGAAGCGTCGGCCCCCTACAACTCCGAGATCCGCAGCTTGGCGTGTCCTCTCCTGTTTGAGCTGACTGATGAACGCATGCTGGAGAGGGACTCAGGTCGGCTCTCCCTTTACACGTCTGCGACCTACTAACACTGGTCTCCCAGCTGTTAACCACGTCTCTACTAATTGGTGGTGTTTGTGTGTGGTGTTAATTCACTTGTACGAGCCATTTGGCAAAGCGTCACATAATTACTGGGGCGCGTGTATCTGTGTGTGTGTGTGTAGGCAAGCTGGAGGCATTATCTATCTTACTGCACAAGCTGAAGGCAGAGAGTAGAAGGGTAGTCATCTTCACCCAGATGGCCAGCATGCTGGATATTCTGGAGGACTTCCTGGACCGCCGACACCTCACTTACGCACGTGTGGACGAGGGCCTCTCGCTCGACCAACGACAGGTGCGTTCAAACCCCCGCACACGACCGCTGTGGGCACGGGGGTGTGAGGTACAGCAGACGCAGGCGCTTTCAACAAACAGCCAATCAGACAGTACCCTGTATTCAAACCCCCCCCCACCAGGAGCAAGTGAAAAGGTTTAACCGGAACAGACGGGTCTTCAGTCTCATCCTGACCAATCGCTGCTGCTCTGCCGTGGGCCCCGTGTTGGACGCGGACACCGTCATCTTCTACGACACGGACCTAAACCCCAGCATGGACGCACGCACACAGGAGTGGTGCGAGAAGATCGGTCGCTGCAAGGACATCCACATCTACAGGTGTGTCCACGCGCCGCGTTTACGGGGCCGACGTCACGGCCGTGTTCTCGCACAGGTTGGGGGAGTGGGGCTGTAGACACCGAGGTGGAGCCGTAGGCGGTGTGTTCTCGTAGGGGGGGGAGAGTGCGTGTCGACCGCCACTAGACGGCAGGACCGAGCCCTAATGGTGGTGGTGTTCTGCAGGATGGAGAGTGGGAACTCGGTGGAGGAGAAACTTCTGAAGAACGGCACTAAAGACCTGATCCGGGAGGTGGCGGCTCAAGGCACAGACTACACGCTGGCCTTCCTCACACAGGTAGGCAGCCCCGTCTCTCTCTCTCTCTCTCTCTCTCTCTCTCTCTCTCACACACACACTCACACACACACAAGCTTTCAAGCTTTCTTTGAGATCACTCCCACTCTGGCAATGCATACGCAGCCTTGTGGGACTTTTTCATGACTAGATAGACATTGTTCTCATCGATTGTGGTGTTTTTAGATGAAACAGAGTAGTCAGTTCTGGAGTTCCCGCTCCCTCGTGGTAGGTAGCTGAGATTTGAGTGTAATCAAGGTATACTCTAGCGCCCTCTGTGGTGTGGTGGATCTATAGCACTTCTGCAGTTGTGCGTGCAGGATTTTCTATATTTGAGCTTCTTGGTGCAGCGTACCATTCAGGACCTGTTTGAGGTGGAGGTGGGCTCCGGGGAGAAGGTGGAGGAGTTTGTGGTGCTGCACCAGGAGCCGTCTCCGTCTGAGTGGATCCCGCCGCACGTGGCCAGACCCTACATCCAGGCCCTCAACACCATCACCCTGCAGACGCTCCGCCCGCACCAGAAGGAGGAGCAGCAGGGCGCGGCGGAGAGCGAGGGAGAGGGCAGGGAGGCGGAGGAGGACGAGGCGGCGGCTGAAGGTGGAGATGAGGTGGAGGGCGAGGAAGAGGCTTCCCAGATGGAGGAGCTGATGACGGTGATGGAGCAGGTACCCGCACCCTCTTGGGATCGACTGGGGGTGGAGGGGGATTAGTTGGGCGGGGGGGAGCCGTTTGGGTTTTTCCCGCTGTAACGTGTGACCGCGTGTGCCGTAGCTGACTCCTATTGAGATGTACGCCCTGCACTACCTGGAGTACCTGCACATTAGCCAAGATGACAAGCTTGCCAAGGTAGGTGGAGAGATACACACGTTACACACGCTGTGGTGCTTATGTGGGGTGGATTAAAAGTGTGTGTGTGTGTGTGCAGGAGTGTGTAGAAGCTGCTAAGAGAGGCTGGGAACTGCGGCAGGAGCAGAAGCTGAAGCGTGAGGAAGAGGAGCGGATGGTGCTGGAGGATGAGGAAGATCTCTTCACCTACACTAGGGAGGACGCGTACAACATGGTACACCATGCAACACCAACACCACGTCTCCCGTAAACACACTGCGCTTCTAATCTCTGCAGGGATCCTCAGACCTCACTCCTGCGTATTTGTTTTGTCCCGTAGGAATACGTGTTCGAGACTGAGGACGGTCAGACTGAGATTATGCCAGTAAGAGCAAAACACAAACTGACAAATATGCAAATGCAGTATAATCTGTTTGGTATATGCAAATGCAATATAATCTGTTTGGCATATGCAAATGTTTAGGCTTTGATGTGTAAGCGTTGTTCTTCCGTGACCCACCCGTAGCTGTGGACCCCACCCACACCTCCTCAGGACGATAACGACCTCTACATCGACTCTGTGATCTGCCTGATGTACGACTCCGCCCCCATGCCCGAGTCTAAACTGCCCCCGGTCTACGTCCGCAAAGAACACAAGAGACTCAAGATGGACCCCTCGGGTAAGATCCCTACAGCTCGTCTGCCCCTGCGTTAGCGTCTGCGGTCTGCCTTCTGTTGGTGGTGGTGGGTGGGGAGGAGAGGGACTAGATTTGCTTGTGGATGAAGACGTAGTTTGTGTGGGTGGTGACGCGGTCTGCCTGGGCCCTCTCGCCAGCCGTGGGGCGTAAGAAGAAGAAGGGCCACGGCGAGGCCGTGATCCCGCCCCGCTCGCTCTTCGACAAGGCCAGCGTGCTGAAGGTGCGTCGCGAGAGCAAGGAGCAGAAGAAGAACTTCTCCCTGAAGCAGCAGGCGCCCTTCGCCAAGCCCCTGCCCTCATTGGTCAAACCCGCCATGGAGGCGGGACAAGACAACCCTGAGTGGCTCATTGGAGAGGACTGGGCCCTGCTGCAGGTACAGCACAACACACACACACACACTTTTATTTTTTGTGTGCAGTGACTTTCCAAAGGTCGCCTCTCGGGTCAAAGATCATCACCGTGTGTGTGTGTGTGTGTGTGTGTGTGTGTGTGTGTGTGTGTGTGTGTGTGTGTGTGTGTGTGTGTGTGTCCGGCCAGGCTGTGAAGCAGCTCCTGGAACTCCCTCTGAACCTGACTGTGGTGTCTCCGGCTCACACGCCCAACTGGGACCTCGTGAGCGACGTGGTGAGCTCCTGTAGCCACATCTACCGCTCGCCCAAGCAGTGTCGCACTCGCTACGAGAACGTGATCATCCCCCGCGAGGAGGGCAAGGTGAGGGGCAGACTCAAGCAGGGAGGGAGAGATGGATGGAGGATATTACCTTTCTGATACTATCTCCTATGTTTTGGCAATTTGTTGCCGTGCAGTTGATGTATGAAGCTAATCCCAAGAAGAAGACCAAGAGCATCTATAAGGTGAGCCCACGAGCACGGCAGCCCTGCTGTTGGCACACTGCCAGAACACTGTCCTTTCTCAACATCGCCCCCTGGTGACCAGCGTCCACTTCCCCACTGCAGTCGAAGAACAGCCGCCCACTGCGCACGTGTCAGATCTACACGCAGGACGAGCACGCCACCCAGATTCAGCTGTACAACAACCGCTTCGAGCTCATGAGGCTGATCGCCAGCAAGAGGAGCCCACCCATCAAACCTATGTAAGCCCGCCCCTCAAACCTGTAAGCCCGCCCCTCAAACCTATGTAAGCCCGCCCCTCAAACATCTGTAAGCCCGCCCCTCAAACCTTTGTAAGCCCGCCCCTCAAACCTCTGTAAGCCCGCCCCCCAAACCCCTGTAAGCCCGCCCCCCAAACATTTGTAAGCCCGCCCATCAAACCCCTGCACTACATTTAGGAGTAAAGTCTTGCCTGTTGGCTGTGGAGGCCTTTCTGACGTCCCACTCAAACACCATGTGCTTCTCATTGTTCTTTCATATGTTGTCCAGGCTGGGAATGAACCCGTTCCAGAAGAACCCGAAGCACGCTTCGGTACTGGCCGAGAGGTGAGCTCCCCCTAGTGGTGGAGTGTGTGTGTGTGTGTGTGTGTGTGTGTGTGTGTGTGTGTGTGTGTGTGTGTGTGTGTGTGTGGAGCTCCGTGGATTGTGTGTGGTTGATCTAACTGGTCTCCCTTTTGGTCTGTTCCCACAGTGGGATCAGCTATGATAAGCCCCTCCCCCCTATCCAGGTGGCGTCGCAGAGAGCAGAGCGAATCGCTAAAGAGAAGAAGGTGAAGTCTGAGAGGCATTTTGATTTCTGTGTAACAGTATAGAGGAAAACGACAGCCAGAAGTGACAATCAATGTCCCAAATCTCTCTCTCTCTCTCTCTCTCTCTCTCCCACTCTCCCTCCCTCCCTCCCTCCCAGGCCCTAGCAGAGCAGCAGAGGGCTCAGCAGTTAGCGCAGCAGCAGCAGGCGGCAGCAGGGGCCGTCCAGGCGCAGGGGGCGGCCGCCCAGCCTCAAGCCCAGACCCAGGCAGCTGCCGCTGGGACACAAGCGGCCGGAGTCCCACAGGCTAACCAGCAAGGAGCTGCTGCAGTCCCCAACACCACTGCGCTGGTCAGTCTCTGCCAACGTGTGTGTGTGTGTGTGTGTGTGTGTGTGTGTGTGTGTGTGTGTGTGTGTGTGTGTGTGTGTGTGTGTGTGTGTGTGTGCGAGTGCGAGTGCGTGCGTGCGTGCACTTACCTGTTGAAGTTGAACCTTACAAATGCCGGTTCTCCACTGCTGGTTGTGTTTGTTCCCTTCAGGCTGGACCAATCAAGACGGCTGCTGCTGGGACAGGCGTTCAGACAGGTACAGCGCAGAGACGCACTCTGAGGCCTAGCTGATACCAGTATCATTGAAGTCTTCATCTAGTTTCATCTACTGTGCCCATTCAACTACAATTTAATTTCAGATAGAGCTGCTCTGTATAGTAAACAGGCTGTTTGGGCACACACAGTAAGCTCTCACCACTTTCTCACGTTACACTGCACCTGTGTAAATAAAGAGCTATGAGACAGAGGTGAGACAGACACAGGGGTCATAGGTCAGGGAGCCACACATGCTCACCATTCACTTTCTCCTTTTAAAACATGTATAACTCCTACAATAACACAAATACCATAAATCACAATCCTTCTATATCCCATATTGGTGACCAGATTTCACAGAACCTTTGTTTTCTTTGTTGGTTCTTGAATGACAGTATTTCCGATAAGAGAACATAATGAATCTGTGTTAACCATGTCAGAAGATGGAATATTTATTGTCCACAACAATAAAATACAGTTTATTTGTTGAATAGCTTTGAACTCCAAGATCATCTCCTGCCAGATTTGATCATTTCTGGACAAGGAATCTGAATTTGGAAGCTTAAATTGGGTTTTAATGCAATGAAATCAGACTTTAATAATGTGTAACAGATGAATACATAATTATTATTATTCCAGATAAGCCGCACTATAGCAGCCCCATTGTCCTTCATTGAGCCAACCTGGAAATGGTGTTTTTCACCTCACCCGTGTTTGTGCGGTCTGGGCCCCTGCTTGGACGTGTGACTAAACACTGTTTGCTCTGTTCCTCTAAAGCCACCGTAGGAGGAAACGTGATTGTAAACACAGTGGCTGGCATCTCCCCGGGGCAGTTTCAGGGCAACAAGCGTCTGGCCTCTCCTGTTCTACCTGGAGCCATACCTGTAAGCCCCTGTCCCAGCACAGCAACTCATACACCCCCTTCACTGTCTTAAGGGGTGATGTTTACACTTTACAGATGTTTACGGGTGTAGGTTTACAGGTTACAGATGTTTACAGGGTGAGGGTTTACAGATGTTTACGGGGTATATGTTTATAGTTTACAGGTGTTTATGGGGTGTATGTTTACAGTTTGCAGATGTTTACAGGGTGTGGGTTTACAGATGTTTACGGGGTATAGGTTTACAGTTTACAGGGTGAGGGTTTACAGATGTTTACGGGGTATAGGTTTACAGGGTGTGGCTTTGCCATTTAGAGATGTTTACGGGGAGTAGGTTTGCAGTTTACATATTTTTACGGGGTATAGGTTTACAGATTTTTATGGGGTGTAGGTTTACCGTTTACAGACATTTACAGGGTATAGGTTTACAGATTACAGATGTTTACAGGGTGAGGGTTCACAGTTTACAGATGTTTACAGGGTCAGGGTTTACATATGTTTACAGGTTATAGGTTTACAGGTATTTACAAGGTATAAGTTTACAGTTTACAGATGTTTATGGGGTGTAGGTTTACAGACGTTTACAGGGTGCGGGTTTACAGATGTTTACGGGGTATAGGTTTAGAGTTGACAGATGTTTGTGGGGAGTAGGTTTACAGTTTACAGATTTTTACAAGGTATAGGTTTACAGATGTTTATGGGGTGTAGGTTTACAGTTGACAGACGTTTGTGGGAGTAGGTTTGCAGTTTACAGATTTTTACAAGGTATAGGTTTACAGTTTACAGATGTTTATGGGGTGTAGGTTTACAGTTGACAGATGTTTGTGGGGAGTAGGTTTGCAGTTTACAGATTTTTACAAGGTATAGGTTTACAGTTTACAGATGTTTATGGGGTGTAGGTTTACAGTTGACAGATGTTTGTGGGGAGTAGGTTTGCAGTTTACAGATTTTTACAAGGTATAGGTTTACAGTTTACAGATGTTTACAGGTTATAGGTTTATAGGTATTTACAAGGTATAAGTTTACAGTTTACATATGTTTATGGGGTGTAGGTTTACCGTTTACAGACGTTTACAGGGTGCGGGTTTACAGATGTTTACGGGGTATAGGTTTAGAGTTGACAGATGTTTGTGGGGAGTAGGTTTGCAGTTTACAGATTTTTACAAGGTATAGGTTTACAGTTTACAGATGTTTATGGGGTGTAGGTTTACAGTTTACAGATGTTTGGGTAGTAGGTTTGCAGTTTACAGATTTTTACAAGGTATAGGTTTAAAGTTTACAGATGTTTATGGGGTGTAGGTTCACAGTTTACATATGTTTACGGGGTGAGGGTTTACAGATGTTTACGGGATATAGGTTTGCACTTTGCAGATGTTTACGGGGAGTAGGTTTGCACTTTACAGATGTTTACGGGGAGTAGGTTTGCAGTTTACAGATGTTTACGGGGAGTAGGTTTGCAGTTTACAGATGTTTACGGGGAGTAGGATTACAGTTTACAGATGTTTACTGGGTGTGGGTTTACAGATGTTGTTTACAGGCGTGCTGGCCCCTTCGGGCGGCGTGCCACATTAGGCTGTAACAGCTCTCTCTCTCGCCCCCTGCAGGCCAGCGGAGCGGCAACGGCTCAGGTGGTCCATGCGCAGCAGAGGGTGGTCCCCGCTGCCGCTACCACCCCTACTGAGGTCGTCGCCATAGCAACCAGCCAGGGGGTGCGTGCCGTTACCCCAGTGACGGCCTCGGCCGTGGTGTCACCCAGCCTGCCTCAGGTGCAGTCGCAGACCCGTTCGCTGGTAGCACCAGGTAACGAAGTGTGTGTGTGTGTGTGTGTGTGTGTGTGTGTGTGTGTGTTTTCCTCACCATATTAACATATGGAGAATTTGACTGCTGATTGTGACGGACTACGCTGTCATTTGTACCTTGTATTCCTCCATCTCTCCCCCACCCATCACCCTCCTGCCCCAGCAGGGATGCAGTTACCCCCGGGGAAGCAGCAGATCACCTCAGCCCAGCTGCAGATACTCCGACAGCAGCAGACTGCCTCTCCTCAGATCAAAGCCGTCGGCAAACCACAGCAGGTACACGCGCGCGTGCCAATGAACGCTGATCTGTGTGTGTGTGTGTGTGTGTGTGTGTGTGTGTGTGTGTGTGTGTGTGTGTGTGTGTGAGCGATCTGCTGACACGGCGTGCTTTGCTGGTTGTCTAGAAGCCCTTTGGGTGTTGTTTTTTCTGTGTGGAGGAGGTGTGAATATGGCTGGAGTGTGTGTGTGTGTGTGTGTGTGTGTGTGTGTGTGTGTGTGTGTGTGTGTGCGCGCGCGCGGTGCTTACTCATCTCCCCAGGTGAGAAGGCACCTCTCACCAGGATAGTCTGCAGTCTTCCTCTCCCGTCCTCTCAGAGCAAAAGCTGAAATGTGTGGGAGAAATGCAGTCACACTGCGTCAGTTACACTGTGTAATAAGCACACGCGTGTGTGTGTGTGTGTGTGTGTGTAGGAGCTGTTAAAGATTCAGAAACAGAAGATGCAGATGGCGCAGCAGCAGCAGGTTGCTGCAGCGGTGGCTGCAGCTCAGGGCCAGCAGGCCTCCGTTACCCAGCAGGCCTCCATTACCCAGCAGCCCCAGCAGGTGCCTGCGGCCCCGCCCCCTCAGGCCAGCGCCCAGCTCACAGCAGTGGCTGCCACACCCAGAGCAGGAGCAGTTCTGACGGGAACCACTGTCGCCAACCTGCAGGTGACCAGACTGGTGAGGACACGCATGTACACACACACACACACACACACACACACGACTTTAGCTTTAGATGTCCAGGAAAACTTGTTGGATGCATTGATCTGTTGTATGAGATGTAATCTCTCTGACTGTGTGTGTGTGGGTAGCCCACCCAGGTGACCCTGACCAAGCCCCCTCCTGTGGTGGTCTCCTCCGGGGTCACGACCCTCCCCGTCACTGTGGCTGGCATCAGTGTGGCCATCGGACAGGCCCAGAAACCAGGTACTGCCCCGGCGGGTTACTGCCTCCGGGTCACGTGTACTTCCTCTTTTACAGATTGTTTTCTCAGAGCAGCTGTTTGGGGGAGAGATATCAGGACTTGGAGAGAGCTGAGCTCAGGGATTCTGAATAGTTTACATCAGCTTCAAGTGTGTGTGTGTGTGTGTGTGTTCGTTCAGGTGTTCACCCGTTCCAAGTACAGCAGGTGCAACAGTTACTGCGTCAGAAACAGCAGGTAACATCACAGACAGCAGCCCAGCAGAAATCAGCCCAGCCCCAGGTACACATGTGTACACACACACACACACACACACACACACACACACACACACACACATACATACACATGTGGTGCCCAGTCCCAGGTACACACACAGACTCATACATAGGCAGTTGGCACACACACACGGCAGCTAGGTGACAGAAGCATGTGGTGTGTGAGATGCTGGTGTGAGTCCTAACACACCCGCGCGCTGTGCAGTTGTCTGGCCAGCAGGTGGTGCCGTCTACAGCGCAGGCCCAGCAAAAGGTGACGTACGCAGCCACCACTCAGCTGCAGCCCGGCATTAAGACCCAGTTCTTCACATCCATCCCCACTCAGAAACCTGCCACACCACAGCAGATACAGGTGAGTACACACATACACACACACACACACACACACACGTATGTTTGGTCATCATCCACACCATATTCGCTTATCTACTATGTCCAGTGATGGTATAATGCCCTGATCTACAAGAGGCTCTACAGCTCAGTGAAGCCTGCTCTGTAGTGTTAGCATCTGTGCATTAGCATTTTCCAGTGTGTGTGTGTGTGTGTGTGTGTGTGTGTGTGTGTGTGTGTGTGTGTGTGTGTGTGTGTGTGTGTGTGTGTGTGTGTGTTGTGTACTGATCCTCTCCTCTCGCTGCAGGTTGCTAAGCTGCAGCAGATAGTCTCCTCCCCTCAGCAGGTAAGAGTCTGCCTCGCCCCTCCCCTTTCATCTATTCCTCATCAACACTCCTGTCTACAGTGTCCTGTATCATCTGTGTGTGTGTGTGTGTGTGTGTGTGTGTGTGTGTGTGTGTGTGTGTAGATCCAGACTCAAGCACAGACGGTGACTCTGACTCCAGCAGCAGGCTCCGCCCCTCAGGCCCAGGTGCAGGTCATCCCTGCAGGCTCCGCCTCCGCTGCCCAGAAGCTACTCCAGCAGCAGGTCACGGCCTCTGCCGCCTCCCCCCAAATCCAGACCCCGCCCCCGAACAGTCCCGCCCAGCAGCAGAGCTCCACAGGGCCCTCTGGTGGAGAGGGGGCAGTACAGCAGCCTGGCACACCGCAGCCCCAGCAGGGCAAAGGAAACGTACGAGCAGGAGCTGCGATGCGCTCCAAAACACCTGCCAAACCCAGCGGAGGCAGCTAAACACACACACACACACACAGGTGGCCCTTAGCCTGTCACCTGAGAACCGGTGTGTGTTGGTTTATATTTTGGCCAACCACTCATTTATGTTGTGTCTGACAACAGTTACTCTCATTTTACCAGTATCTCTCTCTCTCTCTCTCTCTCTCTCTCTCTCTCTCTCTCTCTCTCTCTCTCTCTCTCTCTCTATCTGTTTGTGAGAGGGAACCTATGAAAGACTGATCAGTCATGTAACAGTGTTAGTGTCAGATTTTTCAACACGCTCATTAGTGTGACACGCCTATTTTAAAGGACTCGTGCTGTAAAATGCTTGTTTTCTACTGCTGCCTCATGGTTTATCCCCCTGCAAATGCCCTTCGGCCCTTGGACGAGAGGAGGAGGAGGAGGATGAGGAGAAGTGGTCCAATCTGTGAATATTTCTCAACATGTCTTCTTGTGTCCGTGGCCCCTGTAAAGAATGCTTGATGGGACTGTTTGAGTACCGCTGCCCGGCTGCCATGTCCAAACGTGCTTCTCCCAACTGATTGTTTTATATTGTTGTCTTTTTAATCTTATGTAACCCCCCCCCCCCCCCCCCCCATCCTTCAGGGTCCCTCTCAGTTGTGCACCTTGTTTCTGTAGTTACAGCCATGTCACTCGTAGTGTGAAAGCATCCTAGTTTGGTACACGTCCGCTCTGGTTGAGCTTTTAAATCACACCCCATGCACACCGTGGCAACATGGCAATAAAACCCCATAGGAAGCAATATGTCCACTGTAGGCATTATGTTTGAACCTTCCCAGACCCCCCAAGATGAGTCTCACTCAGCTCGGCAAGCTGAGTCTCCCTTAAAGCTCACGAGCGTCCTTGAGGACAGAGCTCTTTGGGCTGTTCCATTTTATGGGTGCTCCCTGTTCTTGGAGTTGTTGGTACATCCGGAATGTTCGTGTCGTTCATTGTTGAGAATGTTAAAGTTAAAGATTCGGCTAGAAAAGTAGCTATTAAATGTAAACTTCAAATCTTCACTGTGGGATGCACGGCAGTAGTGTCAATCATATTGTGAGAAATGTCCCAAAAACCTTTGATTTGGTTTCGGTTAGGCAACAAGCGGAACTGAAAAAGATGCGTTCCTGTTTTGTTGGTGTATTTTTTAGGTTCTTGGCTCTGTTAGTTCCACTGTGCGCTTGTGTTGATGTGTGTGTTTGTTTTGAGGGATGAACATGTGTAAATACCGCAATGGAAAGGACCCGTTTTTGTATTTGTAAAGTAGTTGTGTTTTCATTGGAGTTTTTCAGCTTTACTCTATAAAATGTTCTGTTTTTACACAAGCGGGAGCCGCGTGTCATTTCTTATACGAGCAGATTTTGCTTTGCTAATATTTATTTTGGGGATCTCAAGAAGACCGTGGAAGACATGGCAGGGTAATGGTAGAATCGTCAACGGCTACATGGTTATGTGAGCGTCTCGAAGCTGAAGAAGGATCTGGTCAACAGAGGCACACACACACACACACACCCTTGCTTCCCTGCTCTGACCAGAGCTGAACATGTGCCTGGGGTTTGAATGCCAAAGTGCCTTCTTTTTACCCAACACAATGCTACAGTGTCCACACAAGCGAAACAAAGGAAGACTGCACGTGTCTTTTCCAGTCAGGTGCACATGCACTCTCATCCTCACAACATTTCGTCTATAAATCTATAGACTTATTTATTGACTATAAAACATTTGTCTTGTCCAAAGGGGGCGCTGTGGTCTTTACTTTCACTTCACACTCAGCAGCTCTATACAGAATCTAGTCTGATTTCCCCAGAGGCAGCAAGCCAAGAGTGATGATCTCCTCAAGATTCACCCAGGACATTTGCAGCACCTCTGTGCTATTCTCAGGCGGCTGTGGAAACCTGGCCATGGATATGGAAGGGAATGTATACATTCAGCACGAGTGTGTGAAATGTGAGTGTGTGTGTGGGAAGGAAGTGCTGATCTCGACAGTCTTCTTTGAGTTCTCTGACTGATTTAGTGCAGTTTGATGTATTAACTTGAAAATTCCCAGTACCAGTTGTGATGTGTTCGTGTGTACCGCTGTCTCTGCGTTCCTAGCCCTTATAATCTGAACTTTGCAGCGTGTGCACTGGTAAAGTAACCAGAGGTCAGGCGCAGAGTCGATAACCTAATCAGCCGCTACCCAGATATCAGTGAGATCACTACAGATGTAATGGTGACTCGAGAACATGGCTGCTTCTCTGTGGGACGCCCCAGGAAAACAGTCGTTCGACTTCAGGTCTTCAGCTGCGTGACCTCGCTTTGCTGAACCTGCACGGCTTCGTTTCTGACGTCAGAATGGCATGATGCATACATGCTCCTTGCCAGCTTAGATTTCCAGTGTTTTCTTTCTTTCTCCCTTTCTCTCTTTCCCCTCCCCATCTCTCTCTCTCTGAGCCCCAGTTCCTGCCGTACGTGTGTGTTGGACGTGTTTATTGGTTCTGGCGCTGGATCACAGAAGGTGTCTGTCGGATCCTGTTTGCTTCTCCGCTCTCTGACTGAGACGAGACCTTTAGAACGGCGTGCCTCCTTCAAGTGCGGGAGAAAGGCTGAGCTGTGTCAACTGTGCGTGAAGGTGTTCTGAGGGGTTTTCTGCGGTTTCTATTCATCCTCTCCGTTCTCTATTCCGCACACAACGCACAGCTGTGGGAGTCGAGTTCAGAAAAGAGTCGGTTCCCAGCAGGCCGAACCGCTCCGAGAGGCGGCCATCTCTCCTATGTTATCTTTTTGAAGCTGAAGAAATGATGGATGGTGGTGAGCGCAGGGCCTTTTTGTTTGGGTTGGGGAAGAGACGGAGCCGTAAGTGTGTCGTGAAGGTGGAGGCGGGCCAGTCTGGCTGTGTGGTGCTGGGACCAGCATCACCACAAGTGCCGCTCCTGTTCACAGTTGTAGGATCGGGTTCCCTTTGGGTGGTTTGAGGGAGGCCGTGCACAGCCGTACTGCTGACGGGGTGGTTGCATCTCACAGAGTTCCTCTAAAGCAGCTTCTGCTTGTGCTTAATCATAGAGTAGTCATGTGCCTACCAGTGCCTAATGTAAGTCAATCCTCTAGTGCTGGATACATGTGTGGGTGTGGAGATATATATACATATAAATATATATGAGGCTGATATTAGTGGGCTCACATGACCCGTCTGTGCATATTTAAGGTCATAGTATGAATGCGTTAACACTGAATGAATAAGACTAGTCATTGGACGAGTCCCGTCCGCCTGTCCCGGGGCTGGACGTGTCCCGTCTGCCTGTCCAGAGGCTTCCCTCTCTGCCCGAAACCAGAATCCTGTTTGTGCAGTTTTCTCACTAAGTGCAAAAGACTTCAAGCTTGCACGTATCCAGAGCGAAGGACAGAAGTGCTTTGTCATGGGGCTGGGAAACGTATCCTTACGCTAGCACAAACAAACTAGAGCCCAGGGACACCAGGAGAGATGCGAGACAGGGCTGGACTGGCTGCTGTCTGGGTCCGGTCCAAATACAATCACAGCGACCACTTTGAATCTAAATGCCACACAGTTTCAAACTGACAACTAACAACTTGTCAAGACAAATTTATACAGATTATATGACAAGAATGAGGATAGCTGCTTAAAAAATTAACACTGTGTTTAACACTAATTAGTAATTAACACTATATGCCAACTTTCACTTTTAAATTTTCTAAATCAAAAATGTAAGTCATGAATACAGTTTTTGCTCACCACAAAATCAAAGTAATTAAGTAACTTTGTTCAGTTTTAGAGAAGGCATCTAACATCCCTTTTATAGTGTAGTGTGTATAGTGTATTAACTGAATCAGATTTACTGTGTGAGTGTTAGAACTAAAATGTGGTGAAGTAGATGATTGAGAAGGGAGGGGCTCTGCTTTTAATGGAGTTTCTAACATTAACACTGCAAATATTTATGTGGTGGTGGTAGTAAGAAAACGTACCAAACCAGCATGTCAGATTCGACCAATCACAGTGTTCTTGTATTGTCTGTTAATTTATTTAGTGCCAGCGTGTCTCAGCCGTTTTATGCGCCTGTAAAAGTTCTTGGTATGAATGTGACTCCCAACTCTGAATCACTTCATTGTGGTTTCTCCCCACATGGAATCAGTCTGTTCTGGTTAACATGCGGGTTGTGTCAGCTATTTTTCTGCAGCGTGATTACGTAATTCGACATCGCAGCCGGGGGTGGAGGTTAGCCCTGAGGAACTCCACACACACACGAAGCTTCGCCGAACACTAAAGGCTCCTTTATGCTTCCATGAGTCACAAATACACATCGTACCAGCCGCATAGCTGTTGGCATTATGGGAAAACAAAACACACTGCCTAAATGTGGAGGCGCTGGTGTGTGTCTGACGGGGGTAACGGGATGATGGGCACCTGGCGTCAGAAACGGGATGAGGTGGTGGTGAAGTCCCGCCCACGGGCCTGGCAGGACGGCAGTGGTGTTCCTCCAGGGAAGTCCCGCCCACAGGCCTGGCAGGACCCTCTCTGCTGCGGGTTTCTTCTATAAGGACCACACGATCCTGCGACACAGGGCCGCCTGGCTCCCATTTCCTGTCCTGTTTCATTTCGGGGGTGTAGTGCCGTCCTCCTTCCTGTGTATTTCAAACATTTCTAACGTGAGCAGATGACGAACAGGAACATTTTGTAATAACTCGTGCGTGGGTATTTCGTCGTCGTCGTCGTCACTGCAGTTTGTTTGACATTCTGGCAGCACCTCCAGCCTGCTCCGGTGCGTTTGGGTTTTCCACGTGACGCGCGGCACCGCCGGAGCAGAATTGCACATCTAGATCTTCCGCCCGTTCTTTCTTCTCCTCGAACCCTGGCTGGCACAGGCCCCTGTAGGGCGGGCTTTGGCGCCCGCGGCTATTTTTAAACCCGGTGTAGCTTGTTTCCTGAGGGAAGGCGGCGGTGGCCGAGTCTCCTGTACCAGAGCCCCTCGCCGCGGATCCACGGAAACAGGCGCCACGGCGACGAGCACCTCTGGGACGGGAAGGTTCGGGGGGTGCAGCTACCGCTGAATGAAGGAGGAGAGTGAGGAGTGTGAGTGTGTGGGAGACACCTGGCTGGGGAGTGAAGGAGTGACACACAGATAAAGGAAGCTAATGTTTAACCCAACTGCATCTGCGTGTGAAGCCAGTAGCATATATAACGTGTGTGTGTGTGTGTGTGTGTGTGTGTGAGGACTATTTTTGGCAGCCGTCACCATTATGCGCACCACGCTGTCTACAACAGCCCCTCTGACGCACATGCATGTGCACACACATTTGCCAAAAGGAGGTGAAAGGTTAGGAGGCCCTCCTTATCCTACCCTCCCTCTCTGGGAGCCCTTTTCATGTGTGTGTGTGTGTGTGTGTGTGTGTGTGTGTGTGTGTGTGTGAGAGAGAGAGAGAGAGAGCAGTAGGATGTTATTTATTGGACATGCTTCAAATCTCCTGGAGCCTCTTCACTCTCTCTGACAGGCCCACTGATCTTGTTCTGATACGACCCTGCCTACTGTTTAGTGTGTGTGTCCGTGTGTGTGTGTGTGTGTGTGTCTGGGTAAGGGGGCGAGCAGACTCATTTTGCCAGTCTGTTTCGTAACGTGATTATTGGAGCAGACTGAGTCCCCTCTCTCTCAGCCTGGGAGAGAGAGGGGGGAGAGGGGGGAGAGGGGGGGAGAGGTGGGGGAGGGGAGAGAGAGGGGGGAGGGGAGAGACGTGGGGGAGGGGAGAGGAGAGGTGGGGGGAGGGGAGAGAGAAGGGGGGGGGGAGAAGAGAGAGGTGGGGGAGGGGAGAGAGGGGGGGGGGGAGAGGGGGGGAGGGAAGAGAGAGGTGGGGGGAGGGGGGGGAGAGGTGGGGAGGGGAGAGAGAGGGGGGAGGGGAGAGACGTGGGGGAGGGGAGAGAGAGGGGGGAGGGAAGAGAGAGGTGGGGGAGGGGAGAGGGGAGAGGGGGGGAGAGGGGGGGGGAGGGGAGAGAGAGGGGGAGAGGGGAGAGGGGGGGGAGAGGGGGGGGAGAGGGGGGAGAGGTGGGGGAGGGGAGAGAGAGGGGAGAGGGGAGAGGGGGGGGAGAGGGGGGAGAGGTGGGGGAGGGGAGAGAGGGGGGGGGGAGGGGAGAGACGTGGGGGAGGGGGAGAGGGGGAGAGAGGGGGGGGAGGTGGGGGAGGGGAGAGAGAGGGGGGGGAGAGGGGGGGAGGGAGAGAGAGGTGGGGGGGGAGGGGGAGAGAGAGGGGGGAGAGGTGGGGGAGGGGAGAGAGAGGGGGGGAGAGGGGAGAGGGGGGGGAGAGGTGGGGGAGGGGAGAGAGAGGGGGGGAGGGGAGAGACGTGGGGGAGGGGGAGAGAGAGGGGGGGGGGGGGAGGTGGGGAGGGGAGAGAGGGGGGGGAGAGGGGGGAGGGGAAGAGAGGAGGTGGGGGAGGGGGAGAGAGAGGGGGGGGGAGAGGGGAGAGGGGGGGGAGGGGGAGGGGAGAGAGAGGGGGGGGAGAGGGGGGAGGGAAGAGAGGAGGTGGGGGAGGGGAGAGAGAGGGGGGGGAGAGGGGGGGAGGGGAGGGAGAGACGTGGGGGAGGAAGAGAGAGGTGGGGGAGGGGAGAGGGGAGAGGGGGGGGAGAGGGGGGAGAGGTGGGGGGGGGGGGAGAGGGGGGAGAGGTGGGGGAGGGGAGAGAGAGGGGAGAGGGGAGAGGGGGGGGAGAGGTGGGGGAGGGGAGAGGAGAGAGAGGGAGAGGGGAGAGGGGGGGGGAGAGGTGGGGGAGGGGGATGAGAGAGGGGAGAGGGGAGAGGGGAGAGGGGGGGAGAGAGGGGGGGAGAGGTGGGGGAGGGGAGGAGGAGAGGGGAGAGAACACTTGAGCATTAACCAGACAGTCCACTACGGCACCTGTTGAGCCACACTTACCAGTCTTCCTGTCATGATTCACACACACACACACACACCGTCCACCATGACAGTCTTAGTGCTGTGTGTTATCATGGTGAAGCTGTATGGTTTGAATACAAGCACACAATAAGACACATGCTTCTCCGAGATGGGAGGGAGGGAGAGAAGGAGAGAGAGGGAAGGAAAGAGGGATGGGGGAGAGAGAGAGAAATGGGGAGAGAGAGAGAAAGAGGTTCTGGGCTGGTTCTTTCACAGGTGTGAAGGAAATGTGCAACTACTGTATGTACTATAAACTGCATAGTTACTGTCCACAGCAGAGCAGTGTTGGGGCGTTCTGTGTCTCTGCTTACAGGGCAGTTTATTATTAGCAGTTCTTCTGTGTGTGTGTGTGTGTGTGTGTGTGTGTGTGTGTGTGTGTGTGTGTGTGTGAGAGAGAGAGAGAGTACAACTGCAGGGAAATGGATCCAATGTCATTTGTCATTGTGTAATACTAAAAACCCCAGAGCTTAGTGATAGCCCAGTCCCTGTCTGACCCAGGAGAGAATACCACTGGAGCAGGAGTATTCATTACAGCTTTTGCCCTGGGTCCTCTCTCTCTGTCTCTGTCTGTGTGTCTCGCTCTCTCTCTCTCTCTCTCTCTCTCTCTCACACACACACACACACAGTTCACATTTTGTGAATGTGTATTTATACCTGCAAACAAACACGCTGTTTACCACACTGTAGAGAGCTCTGAGGGCTGAAGGCTCTCCGTGCAAACACACACACACACTGTGTGCTGTCACACGTGCCGGGGGGGGGGACAGGGTCAGAGGTTATCGCCTCATCACCTCCGCACAGCCTGAGTCTCTACACGTGTTATTTCAGCTCTCCAAAGCAGGCGATTACAGGTTACTGCAGTTTAAGGGCTGGTACAGGTTACTAGCACTGCTCCTGGTTGCTACAGTTACAGAGGTTAATATAGGCTACCCAATGGTTGTCAAGGCAACTATAGGTTGCCATGAGCTCTAGGGGTTTCCAGTTAGACAGTGGAGAGGCGCTGATTGGATCTCATTCTGAGAGGATCACCTACAGAGGCAGCAGCTGGATTCATTCCCCACCTCAGCGCTAACGCTGTGTCAGATGTGCGTTTAAGTGCTGTCACTGGCTCAGAAGAAAGAGGCATTACTGCCACGCACAGATACCCCGTTACGCCAGGGGCGACAGGACTTCAAATCTTTCCCTCGCCTCTGAAAAGCTTTAAACATTGCTAACATGACGGAGACCACAAACAGCCTGTAGACGACACGCAGGATCGTGTCAGATGGGATGATGAGAACATCTACAGTGCACTATACATAACATATACAAAACAAAGTATATACCATACACCAGAACATACACAATGCAATGTGCAATGCTTCGAACACAGCTCAACATTTACAACACACTGTGTACAAGACACAAGGCACCAGACATACACAACTGTCACAATTTATCATACATACACACCCTCTACACACAAACACTATCCCCATGCAGTTCACTGTTGGAAAATTAAAAGTCATATTGTTTAAAAACCTGTCTTTATATGTCAGCTGAATGTGTGTGTGAGGGCCAAATCACTCCTGGGGAGTAAAAGTGTGTGTGTGGTGAGGTGTTATTGATTCAGTAATGGCTGTCCCAGACCAGCGTCCTTCTGATGAACTGCACACTGAGGATGAGGAGGGAAGAGAAAGGAGGATGGGTGATGAAAGAAGGGATGGAGAGACGGCAGGATGGCATATGGCTCGGGTCATGCTCACTTCTCACTACAGGAGCAGAGAGTCAGTGGATCACAGTCAGTGGATCACAGTCTGTGGATCTTACCAGAGGGTATGGGTAGATGTACAGACAATGGCACAGCCATTGTGTCAGTGTGTCACTATGATACCCTGTGACTGGCTCAGACGTTCGTGTGTGTGTGTGTGTGTGTGTGTGACTGAAAGAGACTCATTAATCCACAATGTCATTATGATAGTTGAATGGGGTCTGACTATGATTAATACTGAGAGAAATACCACTGGGGGAGGGGTCACATTTACTGTGTTAATCACCACTGACCTTTACCCTCCGTGTGTGTGTGTGTGTGTGTGTGTGGTGTGTGTGTGTGTGTGTGTGTGTGTGTGTGTGTGTGTGTGTGTGTGTGTGTGTGTGTGTGTGTGTGAGTGACTACTGACCTATAACCCCTTCTGAGGAAATGCAGGAGAATAGCTTCATTATGCATACTAGACTGAGCAGCTTTCATTAGGGAGAGAGGGACACCAAGTGTGTGTGTGTGTGTGTGTGTGTGTGTGTGTGTGTGTGTGTGTGTGTGAGGGAGGAAGAGAAAAGACCCCTCAGTGTTTAGTGCAATAATACAAATACAAATCAGTATAAAAACTCATGGTATGGGAGGCCATGAAACAGTTGTGCCCATACACACACATGGGAGGTGTGTGTGTGTGTGTCCCAGTCGGACGTGCCCTGAACGCCTCACCAGTGAAGGTCCCAGGTGTCCAGATGCCCGAACCACCTCAAGTGGCTCGTCTCTACATGGAGGGGCAGCTCCATCTGCTCCGAGCCTCTCTCGGATGGCCAAGCTCCTCCCCTTATCTATAAACTCCTCCCCTTCTATTTAAACTCCTCCCCTTATCTCCAAGGGAGAGCCCAGACGCCCTGCAGAGGAAACTCATTTCAGCCGCTTGTATTCGCCATCTCATTTTGTTTCGCCCAGAGCTCGTGATGATAGGTGACAGTCTAAACGCAGATAAATACAGTAAATCAAGAGCTCAGCTCTCTCTCCACCACAACGGTCCGGTACAGCGGCCGCAACACTGAAGACGCGGCGCCGGTCCGCCCGTCCACCTCCCGCTCCACCCTAGCCTCACTCGTGAAGAAGAACCCCAGATACTGGAACTCCCGACCCGGAGACGCCAACCCACCCCTGTATATATTTATATTTGCTTACAGTTCTCATTGAATACGGATCAGTTCCCAAAAGTGAAGCAATCCTGCACCAGTTCAGTTCCAGATCCACTCTCTGGTTACTACGGTCCCTATGAGTTGTCTTGTATGGCAGTGTGAGTTCTCTAAGATTTTGGTGGGACTGAGAGTAATCCTTCCTTAGTGACTTTGACCGTCGTATCACCAGATTTCCACGCTGATATTTACGATTGTAAAGGCCTCTTCTCACCTCATACTGACGAGCACGCTGTATACATGCTAATATCTGCCTTCCTGATATGGTGCACTGACTTCCAGTCAATAATAATACTTTGCACTCAATAATACTGCTTTACACACAGCTGGCCACACGTACATGCAAGCACAGTTAAACCGTGTGTACACGCCAGTGAATGAGTGTGCGAGTGTGAATGCAAGTTATCACACACAAATGTGAGTGAATATGTGTGTAGAAGTAGTGTGCACTTCACTGACGGTGCCCTAAACAGCCTTCCATTCACCTTTCATGTGTTTGGCCCTGAGGGTCCTTTCAAGACGTGTGCACTTCACTCACTCACTCACGCTTCAGCCACTCTCTGCATGTTGTTTGCCTTTCTCTATTAAACATCTTCCTCCTGGCCTCTTCTTTAGTCTTAGAGATTAGAGAGATTTCTGAAGAGGAGATTCTTCTCCTCAGTTCACCTCAGGGCCAAACGGCAGCTTCTATATCGCTCTACTCTTTCTGCTTCTCCCTCCCTTCTCTTCCTCTCCTCTCTCCCTCCCCCTCTGCCCCCCCTGCCGCCTTCTCTACCCCGCCTCTTTGTCTCTCCCTCTCTCTCTCCCTCTCTCCCTCTCTTTCTCTCTCTCTCTCTCTCCCTCTCTCTCTCCCTCTCTCCCTCTCTCTCTCTCTCTCTCTCTCTCTCTCTCCCCTTCTCTGGCTTGCTCCCTTCCTCTAACTCCACATTTCTCTCTCACACTGATTCTCTGAAGACGTGATGGCTTGGTTGACAACATTGCCACAGCATCAGAAGTACATCAGAAGCAAAACTGTACCTGATACAATCATGCCAAGTCATATGCTTGACTGTATCAGGTACAATTTTGCCAGTAATTAAAGTTTGGAACAGCACATGCTCTGTGGAAATAATAATGTTTTTAGGTTAATGATCACAATAATGGTTTTATAGACAGAAATAACCAAATAAGAGTAGAAGTTAAAATGTTGACAAACTAGATGAACAAAAACAGTAATAATAGTAAATCTATAGCAGGAAATAGATCATTATTATATATAGTGAGAGGTGTGGTTGGTGTACTAGTGTAGTGTTTCTTTCCTCTCCCTCTACCTCTTCCCACTTCTCCCTCTCTCTCTCTCTCTCTCTCTCTCTCTCTCTCTCTCGTTTTCCAACCTCTTTTTGGAAGGTGTTAGTCAGAGTGACTGTAGAAGACAACCCTCCAGATACCCCCGTGAGGGACGGCAGACACACACACACACTTCACTGCATGGCCGCTTCACGTCTGAAGTTTCACGTCTGAATGTTTGCCGCCTGTTCGGTTACATTTTGTTTTTTGCTACATGTGAATGATTTCAGTGCAAGAATTCATAACGAGATTCACACTGACATAGAATTCCAATACACACCCCACCCACGCACATATGTACACACACACACACACACACACCACACACACACACACACACACACACACACGTACATTCACATGCTGTATATTTGCTCGGTCATTTGAGCTGCAGATGACTGTCTGTCTTGCCTGTTTTGCCCTGCAAAAAATCTTTAAATCTTTAAACTATCTATTGTAAATATCAAACTCTTTCATATTATAATATTTTTAAACTTCTGTCTAGATTTGTTTTTGTTGTTTTAAATAAGTATAATGAGTAATATTGGCAAATATTATTTCAAGATAACAAAAGGAAAAGTTGATAATGTAGACTATTCAAGACTGCCCAGAGCAGTTCTGTTTTGTCTGTTTTGGGCTGTTCAGTTTTGTATTGTTTGTGCTGTTCTGTTTTTCCGAGACTGTGTTGTTCCTGTGTTGCTCTGCTGTTTGTTCTGTCCTGAGCTGTTCAGTTCTGTTTTGTGTTGTGCTGTTCCATTCTGGTGTGTCTGTTCTGGACTGTTCCCTTCTGGTTTTCGTGTTCCGTCTGTTCTAGGCTGTTCAGTTTTTCTTGTGCTGTGCTGTTCAGTTCTTTTGTCTGTTGTAGGCTGTTCCCTTCTGGTTTGCCTGTTCTGTTCATGTTCTGTTTAGTCTTTTCTGTGTTGTTCATATTCTGTTTTGTTTATTCTGGGCTGTTCGGTGCAGTTTTGTTTGTTCTGACTTGTGAATATTCCCAGAGTCACCGAAGCCCTCCTGTCAGTCAGTGGCAAAATAAATCTGCAGCCCAGCAACCGTAATCCTCACAGGGCAGTTTTCGTATTCACCCCACGACAACCTCCTGGCACCTCAAATGTATGTTGAGAAACACCCTGCCCTTTATGACACCACAGCTTTTTCCTGCTCGAAGCTCGATGCTTATCAAGTGCTACATGCTACAAATAGCATTTAAAAATGCACACGCCACCTTAGGCCATATTTTAGGCACAGAGACAGACACAGATAAGGCCTCCACAGTTCGTATCTGCGTCTACATCACCTCATGCTGTTCCACTAGTTTGATAGCTGGATGTGCTCGAGGAAAGACGGCGTGAAAGAAGCAACACCTAAATGGATCTCCCTCCCTCTCTCTGTCTCTGTATGTATCCATCTGTCTTTATCAGTCTCTCAGATAAATGTTGCAAATCATTATGCTTGAACACACTGCATTCATTCACGGTTTATTGTAGTCACCCCCCCCCCCCCCATCATCATCCTCTGCACAAGTCTGTATTTCTTCTGCGTTCCACAACCATCCCACGACCTTATAAAGCATTCTGCTCTTCCCAGGTCTGTCCCTCTCTCTCTCTCTCTCTCTTTCTCTCTCTCTCTCTCTCTCCTCGTTTTCCGGTTGAGTTGTAGGCCGAACCCCTTATGGATTTCTTCAGCGTAGCTGCATGAGTAAAGACCCCCGAGTGTGGGGGAGGGGGGCCCACAGACGTATCCCGCCAAAACAACACACCTCGGCATGCCGAGGTCTCACTGGAGCAAAGTGGTAATGGTTGGAACTGGAGTATGAAGCCCAGAAAGGCACTTTGTTATTAACTGAACAAGCGTTTAAGTTTGACCCATAATCGCTCACTCCTTTGGAGTGTAGCACTTTCGTCTGAAAACCGCATATTAAGTGGGCTTAGATATTTAGAACTAATGTCAAAACGTCCCTCCTGCCATCTCTTTACGTTATATTACAGCATGGTGTGGTATGTTTTCTTATCAATTCCTATGATAATGCATCATGTGGTTAACCTGCGGTCCTGTTGTGCCATATGGTGTCATTTCATATTGGGTCTCTTCACTGACAGAGGAACGCCTGTGAGTACATAATGTGGGGGACATATGTGGACAGGACTACCCAGTCAGAAGTGCTGCCAATGTCATTGATTTAAGTTACAAAAGAAGTCAGTAAACACATAAGACGAGTATCATTGCGGAGAAGCTGACAAGTTCACACAGGAGAAATGTGTGGGGGAAAAAAGATGTTCAAAAGAACACTTCGAATGAAACATGACTCATCCGCGAGGAGCCGCAGCAAGACGTTCATCAGACGTTCGTCAGACGTTCGTCAGACGTTCGTCAGACGTTCTAGCCTGACTGTGCACCTTCATCAGTGGAACCACAGTCCCATCCCATGAACATTCCACTATTAGATTAGATCAATTCAAAAGCAATCAAAAGCAGTTCAACAATAAGATAATTCATCAGGATATTGCATGAGAATTATTGCATAATTCTGCAGTTTTAAGGAATTCCCAGTATGGCCTTCAGGACTAATACGTGTCCTACTCCGTTTCTTAACTCGGAGAAGGTGAGTCACTAACACTCAGGACTCTGCTCGTCTCTGTCCATCTGTCTGCGTGTCTATCTGTTTGTCTCACACACACACAAACCCACGCACACAACACACATGCAAAGACAGAGACAAGGGAAATTGCAGGAGGGTGCTTTGTAATGTAAAGCAATCTGTCTTTATTATCTTTTCTGGTTGTGTGTGTGTGTGTGTGTGTGTGTGTGTGTGTGTGTGTGTGTGTGTGTGTGTGTGTGTGTGTGTGTGTGTGTGTGTGTGTGTGTGTGTGTGTGTGTGTGTGTGTGTTTGTGTGCTGCAGGGAGATGTGATATGAGAGAAGTAGACCCATAGGGGTACTAAACCATGATGATTTATTTCTCTTTCAGCTGAGACACAGGTTTTAAATACTCTCTCTCTCTCTCTCTCTCTCTCTCTCTCATCCACACACACACACAGACACACACACACACACATATATATATATATGATATATAAAACTCGGAGTGACGCTGATTTCCTGTCCAATTTCCCTGCAATGGTAATGGCAAATCAGGAAGGGAGACACAATGGGTTTAAATGTAGGACACAGAGACGTGTGTGTTTACACACACTGAGGAGACATACTGTGTGCAGAGTATGTCGGATGTGTTCGGTTCACAGCACCGAAAAGAGACAGACAGAGGGAGAACCAGAGAGGGATGGAGAGAGGAAAGGACAGAGAAACAGAAGAAAGAGAGAGAGAGAGAAATGTAATGTAAAGGCAGGGAGAGAGCTATGCTTCTACAGGGTGAAGGGACACAATCAGAATAAATCAGTGAAAAGGCCTGAGCCCCTGACTCCCAGAGCTTAACCATTTCATTAGCTTTATTTATCACCCTGCATATCTCCCCCCCTCTCCCCCCTCTCTCCCTGTCTCTCTCTCTCTCTCTCTCTGCTACTCTCTCTCCTCATCCCACCCTCTAATACCCTCTACAACCTTTCTCATCCTCCGGCGTTTCTTCCTCCCATCTCTTCCTCATGCCATATAAGACCCTCTATAACATCTTTCTTTTTTCCTCTTCCCGCTCTCCCTCTCCCACACCCTCTATTCCACCACTCTCTCTATCTCACCCTTTCAGTGTTTCTCTCTTCCTCTTTTTCCTTCATGTTCTCCAAGTCAGACGTGAGTTCTTCACAGAGTTCCCCGCACCAGTCAATGACCTGGAGCGGCGCTTTGTAGACGCAGCATACAGCAGAGCCTGGACCGCCCGGGGTCACCGCCCGGGGTCACCGCCCGGGGTCACCGCCCGGGGTCACCGCCCGGGACCCTGCTGAGACTCTCCCACTGGCGCGCGGATATTTATTACAGCCTCAAACAGATCACGGCCCAGCAACCCAACATCATCTACACGCTCGTCAGGCCCACTTATGAAAAGAGGGAACTTCATCCATCAGGAGACATTAAAGCCACGTCCTGGTCTCGCCCACTTGGGGCCGGACGCTGACTCCCGGTCCAGCTGGAGTTATGGTTCATGTGTGATCCTCTTAATGCCTTCCCTCTGATGGATGTTCTTGTCCTAATCCAAAGAGCTCTCCTCTCTCCTCTCCTCCCCCCAGCCCTGCTGCAGGTCCAGTCAGGAGAACGTCCCGTGTGTGTCCTCTCCCCCGGATCCGTGGTGAGCGCAGCTGGAGCAAGAACAGAGAGTTCTCAAATGTGCTTATAGTTTCTTAGATGCATGTAGTGAAAGGTATCAGTGTGTGTAGTCGCGCTGTGTGTGTGTGAGTGAGTGAATGTGTGAGTGTGTGCTTGTACACGTGCATGTGTTGGTGGGGAAATGTGAAAGGATTAAGCTTATGGAAGTACAAAGCTGTAATGACATTTTTAGTGTGTGTGTGTGTGACAGAGAGAGAGAGAGAGAGAGAGAGAGAGAGAGAGAGATGAGCTGCTATTTCTATGTCATTACAACTCACATTTGTGCTGACCCAGAGCCAGTATGGTTCTTGGACATGAAGGAGTTGTCTTGACCATTGTCATCTGCAGGTCTGTTGTGTTGAGAGATCTCTGAGCGTGGGCACTTGAAAGGACGACCAGCAGCTCAGATCTGGAGGGAGAGATGGAGTGAGTGAGGGAGGGAGAGATGGAGTGAGGGAGGGAGGGAGAGATGGAGTGAGTGAGGGAGGGAGAGATGGAGTGAGGGAGGGAGGGAGAGATGGAGTGAGTGAGGGAGGGAGAGATGGAGTGAGTGAGGGAGGGAGAGATGGAGTGAGTGAGGGAGGGAGAGATGGAGTGAGGGAGGGAGGGAGAGATGGAGTGAGGGAGGGAGGGAGAGATGGAGTGAGGGAGGGAGGGAGAGATGGAGTGAGTGAGGGAGGGAGAGATGGAGTGAGGGAGGGAGGGAGAGATGGAGTGAGTGAGGGAGGGAGAGATGGAGTGAGGGAGGGAGGGAGAGATGGAGTGAGTGAGGGAGGGAGAGATGGAGTGAGGGAGGGAGGGAGAGATGGAGTGAGGGAGGGAGGGAGAGATGGAGTGAGTGAGGGAGGGAGAGAAAGAACTGGACAAGTTCCAACAGTGGGCAGACACCAGAATATGGGCTGGAATGTCAAATATGCAGGCACGCAATGGAGCCATCTGTGTGCGCCTGGCCCAAGGACACAGGGTGTGTGTTAGGGCGTATGTGTGAAGTGGGGTGTGAACTAGCACATCAGAACACACTACTGCCAATAAATCATGGTGCATTAGTCTGCTATTGTGTAATACATAATACAAAGCGTGAAAATACCCAGACCTGTGATGGTGCAATTTTCAGCTATTTAAATTTAAATAAAGATTTTGGAGTCCATTTACACCAACTATTTGCTTAAGGGTTTTATGAGTCCATAAATAGACTTTGTAAATTATGTATATTTGTCTGTGTTTTGGGGATGGGGGGGGGGGGGGGGGGGGTGTATGAGTGGGTATGTGACAGTGTTTGTTGATATGATTCATTGTGTTAATTTGTGTCTGAGTGTAGGTGTGTATATGGATTTGGATATGAGCTGTGATTTGTGTGTACGTCTGGATATGAGTCATTCTGTGCGTGCGTGTGCGTGCGTGTGCATATGTGTGTGTGTGCTTGTGCATGCATGCGTGTATGCATGAGTGTGTGTGTGTGTGTGTCTGTGTGTGTGTGTGTGTGTGTGTGTGACTGAAGACACTGGGCCCTAAGGATAAGCTTCTATTATGTACAGGCCAGTGATAAAACAGGAGAACTGATCTCCTCCAGTGCTCAACACACCCGTATACACATTTCCCAACCAAAGTTTGTTGTGTGTGCATCTGTAGGTGTGTGGGGGTGGGGTGTATATGTGTGCATGTGTACATATATGTGTGTGTGTGTGTGTGTGTGTGTGTGTGTGTGTGTGTGTGTGTGTGTGTGTGTGTGTGTGTGAGTGTGTGTGTGTGAGTGTGTGTATGTCTTTTTTTGTGTCCATCACCTAAACTAAATTTTCTCTTGCTTCCTTCCCTACATTTTTGTGCATTCGTATACTCATTCTCTCTCTCTCGCTCTGTCTCTCTCTCTCTCTCTCTCTCTGTGTCTGTCCCTCTCTCTGTCTGTCTCTCTCTCTCTCTTTCTCTCTGTCTCTCTCTCTCTGTCTCTCTCTCTCTCGCTCTGTCTCTCTCTCTGTGTCTCTCTCTCTCTCTGCCTGTGCATGTAGGAACAGGGAGCTGTATTGTGGTTATATATAGCGTACACACTAGCAGACTCTGTTTCACTGTGACCTTTCATCTGTGTTCCAGTTCCTTTGTCTTTCATGTTCATGTGTAATCACAAGTGGGGACTTGTTTTCCACTGCTCTGATTGGCTGTCATTTTCTCAATCAGAAAGCACAAAGACAATCCAGTCGTTTTCAATTCTGTTTACACCTTTCCATCTGCAATGACAGAAGCTTAATTTGCACGACACAAAAAATACAACCAACTTGAATTGTGCAAATAGACAGTCCAATAAAGCATGCATGTCTTTCGGTGAACAGGCCGTTGAACACGAGTTTGTCCTGATCGTTCTGAAGCTTTCGTCTAGCAGAAAGGCTGAAGACATGTGCGATGTGCAGATTTGTCCTGTGTGAAGTATCCCGCCCCTGAGAGGAAGCTGCGTTTAGAGGAGCGACTCCAACAAAGCAGATCCAAGCTCCCCGCGGCCGTGGTGACACGTCGTAAAAACCTCATACTGGTTCATGGTGATGGTTATGAGAGGGGACAGAAACAACCGTTCTACAAGCCATGTGAACAGAGAAAACGTTGAACAGAAGCATGGCGCTGTCACCATACCTGTGAGCAGTCGTGTGTCGAGCTGATATTGAAGAGGAAGGCATCTTAATCCTCCCTTTTATCTCCTGAATCAAACCGTTCTGTCTTAAATAAGGCCTGTCTCCTTGCCCTGGACATCCTGAGTATGCAGAACTGTTTGTGAGACGTGTCCCGGAGTCTGAGCAGGTTTTCTCTGCGGTCAATGTTTCATGTTGCTGCTCGTCCCTGTTGATGGAGCCTCATTGATCTGAACTCCACTAACTGCTCCCTTCCACAATGACACCAATTTAGGGGCTTCAGGACCAATAGCTTTAGAGTTTTGCTTGCAAGAGGTCCTGCAGGAACAGGACTTTGATGCTGACATAGGTGTGTGACACACACACTCACACACACATATATAATCAGTGGAAAAAAGATGGCTAAAAATGGCTAAAATAATATCATTATCATAATTATAGAATCGTCTCACTCTCTTTCTTTCATTTTCTTTCAGGCTGTCTTTTATACACCTTCATACAGAACTTTTCTAGATACGGATAAACATCCAGTTGCCTTAATCCTTCTGATTCTGCCATCAGAATGACCTCTTTGGCTTGCTGGTCATCCGAAAGCATATGAGGTGATTTCCAGAGGAAGTCTGGGGGGTTGTGGGTAGACTCAGCCAGGGGAACTGAGTGACAATCAAGTGTCTCACAAACAAAACCAGCACAACAAGTAAACTGTTCTTGTGAAAGTGCCCACACACATATACACACTCTCTCTCTCTCTTTCTCTCTCTCTCACTCACTCTCTCTCTCACACACACACACACACACACACACACACACACACACACACACACTGTGCTGTAAAAACTTCAAGTTTATTGGACCATTGTTGGGGTGGGGGTGACACTTAAGCTTCCCAGGAGCCCTGAAAAAGAATAAACAGCTGGCTTACCTCGTGGTGGATGAGAGCGGAAGGGTGGAACACTGAGGCAACGGGGCAAATGCAGAACAGAAAGAAAAACAGCGAAAGATAAACAAATCCGTCTGACATCACAGAACAGATGGGAGACAGAAATGTAGGTCAAGTCCAGCCTGGCTCCAGTGCCTCTGTTTTAAGACGGTTAGAGAAGAGACAGAGAAGGTAAAGGTACGTCTCTGCTCCTCTAGGCCGTTCTCTGTGCCCTCTGTACACATGCCTCCCTGCAGCCTATCTGTGGCTGGAGGAGCTATCTGTGGCTGGAGGAACTATCTGTGGCTGGAGGAACTGTAGCATCACAAACCCTCATAAACGCGCTGATAAGAAGCCCACATCCCCTAAGGCACACTGGGTAATGAAGGATTGAGGACACAGAGTCTCAGTGAGGAGATTTTTATTTATTTATTTATTGCCAGCTTTTTGAAGGTTACTTTAATACTCATCCATCATAAATGTCAGCACACAAATCCTCCCCCCTTTCTTTCTTTCTCTCTCTCTCTCTCTCTCTCTCACATGCACACACACACACACACATTATGATTACTGCCTTGGGGCTCAGATATAATATTGCTCTTTCTCAAAACACCAACCAGTCAGATTGCCTCTCACACTGATCGCATTATTCTGGCTTTGAAGTAGCGCGGGTGCCTGTGAATGCACTATGTGCAGAAACAAACTTGCTGATGTTCAGAAACATCACCGGCGTGCAGCACACAGATCAAGCACACAGCAGCTATCGCAGCCCCCACCCCCACAGAGCACCAACCGCTTCCTTTGACCTACAGCGTCCAATGGTACTCATTAAAGGAGACTTTATGAATGATTAATCACTCTGCTTCAGCAGTGGCTGTGTGTCAGATCAGGGCCATGGGTGGCTGGCTCTGGTTTGGCCCAGCGGTGTAGGGGAGGGTTCGAACCATTACACAGAGCACAGGTCAGGCGGTGAGAGCCCGCCGGGCCCTGCTAGGATCTCCTCTCTGCCGTCCCTCAATGCTGAAACACTGTAGCCACAGCTTGGGGCTCCACATGCTTCAAACAAGACAGCTGGGGATGGCCTGAGGGACTGGGCGCATGCTCCACTTCTGTTGTCTGCAGTGTAGAGTGTGTGTGTGTGTGTGTGTGTGTGTGTGTGTGTGTGTGTGTGTGTGCGTGCGTGTGTGTGTGTGTGTGTGTGTGTGTGTGTGTGTGTGTGTGTGTTAGAAGTGGGCACTTTCACAGGAATATTTTTAAGCTAGTTTGTGAGACTCTCATCATTCAGCTTGTGTGTCTGCACTGTAACACTAGAGTTCAGGTATTTTTACTGATTGTCTTGCTGTGTGGATGATGTTTATGAGAGCTCTTGCTGTAGAGATTGTGTTTATGAGAGCTCTTGTCTGCTACATCGGAACAAGAACGATATAAAGGACTCACACCATGTCCTTATATTTGCCATTTCACAGCCTATAAAATTTGTCAATAAAACTGACAAAGGAGGAAACCGTGCAATGTGTAACTTAGTATAAATTGGTTGGTCTTAAAATTCCAGTATAAACCACAATTATTATGTCAGTAAAAATAATTTGCGTAGTATTCCGTTACATTCATAGTAAATTTCAACAAATGACTTCGCCTACATTTACCTATAATAGTTTACAAGAAAGGTTACTCAGTGTTGTGGTGTGACTTGTACAGTCATACAGACTATAACCTATTCTATAACTTATTTTATATCGTGCTGGCCCTTTAAACGACGAAATAAATATACTTGATGTACAGACGCTTGCAAATTAGTGAGCCCTGAAGCAGCATCGACATAAAAAAAAACCACTCGGGTGCATTAGTTTATTTTTTTAATTTTCATGTTTTAATTTTAAATTTTAAATGTTTATTTTCGACGTTTTATATTTGTATTTGCTGCACAGTTTGAAAAAGATGGAAAACGTGCCAGAAATATATCCCGTTCCCAACTACATCTGGCCGGAGGCGGAGGCTGGAGGCGAGTGGGCGCGAGCTCGAGTGAAAAATAGGCGAGAAAGCGCGAGAGCGTAGGGCGCGAGCTCCGTAGGACGTACGGAGGGAGCCGCCGCTCGAGAGAGGCGGTCCGGTTATTCACTCAGACGCGAAGCTCGGCGACAGCTCAGTGGACGGGGCGAGACCGATGAGGACGAAGACACTTTTGTATGTGGATTAAAAGTGGATTTTTTTTACTTATTTCAAAACAAAAACAAAATAAAACACCCAAATAAACTACAAAAAGTCCGGCAGCGTCAGACCTGGACGGTTGGAAGGTAAGAGCGCGAGCCGAACAGTTTTCTCCGCGCGCGCCGTTTAGGCTAAGCTAGCGCGAGGGTTCGGCGCGGCTAACGGGCGCTAGCTCGAACCGCGGGATGACTCGTGTTGTCGCGTCTTGGGTTACACACACACACACAGTTTCGCAATCGAGAATGGCTTCACAATGCGGAAACCCAAGCTCGCCACAGCTCGGCTACCTTAGCTAGCTGGTTAGCTGCCCTCAGGAGCGCCGCTAGCTGCTGTGAGCTGCCCACTGTAGCTAGCTGCTAGCGGCTCGCGCAGGCGACGACAATGGGGGGCTCGTGTGCGCGCGCGACCACGGCGCGAGACTCCCGCCTAATCGCCTCGTATCCCCGTTAAAACGCGTCTATCCGCCCGTGCTGAAGTACGCGGGTCCGTTGGGCCCGCCGACCCGTTCACGTCGCGCTACGGTCTTGGTTAAACGCCGACGGACGTGTGCTAGCTTAGCCCGCTCGGCTAACTGGTGTCGCCGGATTTCGGTTCGTTTTCGTTGCGCCGTGGCAGACAAGAGGGAGGAAAACGCAACAAGAAGCGGTGAGGTGTGTGGCGTGAACGGTAGCGACGCTCATCTTTACCGGTTTACCTCCGTGAACAGGTACGGCGAGTCTGCTGGCTAGTTATGATACAGTACCGTGTCAGCCGGACGTCAATATAACAGTTTTACTGTGCTTTACCGTGAATAATGTGGCCAGAAAGGTGAGATAGGTCGGGTTAGCTAACGTCAACCTAGCAGATCACCTCAGGCCACATCCGCTCAGGTGTGCTGCTGGTTATTATTTATGTTGCCCTCCAGTATACGCCACCTACTTGTGTTTCCAATTTTGTTATAAATCGCTGTATGGTTAGTTAGACTTGTTACTGCGTTACTGTGAATGGACACGTCCTCGTGACTGATGTAACTTAATAAAGATGTGTTATTGTGAGATGTATGTGCTGTATGTAGTAATAATAATAATAGCTAGGTTGCATTGCTATTCCCTTTAGTGTAACTGTTTGAGAAATCAAATCCATGTCGCCATTGTAGCTGGTTTGCTCGTGTAGTTACGTAATGAAACGTGAGCTGGAGGGTAATGCTTCACGAGTCAATACATCACCTTACTGCTCCTCATCCAGTGCCTAAGGTCGCATGATTGTGTGTGTGTTTGTGTGTGTGTGTGTGTGTGTGTGTGTTCCCAGCTCCTCTTCTTTGAGCAGGTTTAGAAACATAACATTTGTTTTGGAAGCTGACAACGCGAGAGTGAGTTTGTATTGACTTTTGTTGTTGTTGTTATTGAATGTCTCGGATTTGTATTGGTATGCTGGTAGTATTGTCAGTGCCGTCCTGACATACTTCACCCGATAACAAGGAAGCGTAATACATTCACATACCGGGTCATGCCGATAGCGCTTACTTGCTGCGTTCAGGGATAAATGCATCGCAGGCAGATGCTTGCAAAGGCGACTGATTTGCGCACGAAAACTGCAAGAATTTGAAAAATGGAACAGATGTAACCCAGTCCGTGAGTGTAATTGGAGGCGAGGCCCCGTGGAGGCTTTGCCCTGCTGGGCTGCATTCTTTCCCACTGCACTTGAGGAAGTGAAGGAAGGCCAGTGTCCCCACACAGGGCCTGCACGCACGCGACGCCCGCTCTCCGAACTGGACGTGTTCGAGCTCCTTGCGGATGCCGGCATCCCTGGAATCGGCATATTTGTCTCGATGTTGTGTGTCTGCTCCAAATCTACCCCTCTGCACTACGTGTTCCGCATTAGTCTTTCTTTCTTCCAGCAGAGCCCGGAGATGAGCGGTTAACGGCACACGAGGTGGCGTTTTGAGCCTGGCCTTGTGGAATGTTTAGACTACACTCCTGCATTTATCAGTGAATGTTCTAAAACCCCTTGGGCTTGTGCCAGCACTAGAACTCCACCAGTGTCTGCAGCTGTGAACATCACGGCAGTCCTCCTGTTTAGTTTAAGTTGAGCAATTGCCTTGCCTTAGATGAACTTGGCATGGTTTCAAGTTAAATTCAGAGAGAAGATGATAAAAAGCATTCTCTGATTTTTCACTCAGCGGTCCCGTGTTTTTTGTTTGATAAGTGCAGAACACGTTTTGGGGGGGAAACGAAATCTCTACCAGTGACACTGTACACCATGGTAAAATGAAACCAGTGACACTGTACACCATGGTAAAATGAAACCAGTGACACTGTACACCATGGTAAAATGAAACCAGTGACACTGTACACCATGGTAAAATGAAACCAGTGTCATGGTACACCATGGTAAAATGAAACCAGTGACACTGTACACCACGGTAAAACGAAACCAGTGACACTGTACACCACGGTAAAACGAAACCAGTACCAGTGTCGCGGTACACCACGGTATAACGAAACCGGTACCAGTGTCGCGGTACACCACGGTAAAATTAAACCGGGACCAGTGTCGCGGTACACCATGGTAAAATTAAACCGGTACCAGTGTTGTGGTACACCATGGTAAAATTAAACCGGTACCAGTGTTGTGGTACACCACGGACAGTGTTACAGTTTCAAATTTTCTTTATTTTTAAAATCAAAATCAACTCATGAAAAAACACATTAAATGGTATTCAGCATCAACCAAATTAGCAGGAGTCCCCCCAGAGACAGGCATAAGTGCAGCATAGTTTGCTTTGTGTCTGTGAAAACATGGCAGAAGGCAGTGACCCCACTGTGGAGATTCTTCAGCCTTCTAAGAGGACTAAGTTAGAAGTGTGGTGGTAAGACTTGGGAATGGTGGAATATCTCCTCAGTTGTCACTTGAACCTGCTAATAGCTCGTCACTAATGTAAACTGAGGTGTTCGGTGCTACATACTCTTGTGAAAACAATATACATTATTACAGTTGGAGCTTTCCTCCACTCCAGATCTGAATGTCATTTTAAGAATGAATTGTGTATGTATGTATTTGCATATTCTTAAAACTCAACATTATTTAGACCTGTTTGTTTCCTTTTTCTTTAGGGTAATTACAATTCCATTATTTCTACTCTTCTGAAATTCAGTAAATAGTTGAATTATGAAGTCTTGAGTCAGTTAGCCTACTTTGCTGCCATGGAGAACCGAACATTGGAAAACACTATTTAATTTGCTCTCTTCAGTATTATCTTGATATTCTGAAATGACCTACACATTATCCTATTATACCAAGAGAAGCCCAGCCAACTCCTCTCTTCCCTTTGCGGTGCATTTGTAATGAATAACGCAGTCTTAGCGTACGCCCTCGGAAAATCACATCTTCCTCACAAATGTATTTAAGAGACTGGAGCCATTCATGCACTTTGCTTTAGAGTGATTTTGTAGCTACTCTACATTTCATAATTTTGTCCTAATTTTAACTATAGATTCCAGCTAGAGCTGGAAGATAAAACGATCTCTAATCCAAATTGTGATAAAATTTGTTGGTAATGACGATAAGCTTTTGACATTTCTACTCAATAAGGATTGATGTTACAGCTCATAACACATCAGAAATAAACGCGACAACTGTCTGTCAGTTATGGCTTGCCACGTTAACGTGCACGCCTGTTTCCCACCACAAAGCATTGCTTGAGCTACCAACCGTGGACAAAGCTCTGAAAACCTTTGAAAAAACATCACCCAAACCAGCGAGTATCTCGAAAGTTAAATTGAGCTTGTGATCTCCTCCAAAGCTGAGGAAATTGTTGACAAAAACATTTACCGTAGCATCGGTCACATGGAAGTGGTTTGGATATCTGAAAAGCGAGGATGCACAGATTTAGCACAAACAACATATGCTAAAGATGTTGGTGCAGATTGACATGGGGAACACAGCAGGTCTCTTCCATCAGCTGACAAGGTGCCGTCCCAGTCACCATAACCAGAGTGAGACCATCTGGCTCATATTGGTCCATCCAGCACTTGTGTGACAGCACCCAAGCAACAACTGTAGCGTGGCGTCTTGGGGCAACAAGTGTAGCGTGGCGTCTTGGGGCAACAAGTGTAGCGTGGCGTCTTGGGGCAACAAGTGTAGCGTGGCGTCTTGGGGCAACAAGTGTAGCGTGGCGTCTTGGGGCAACAAGTGTAGCGTGGCGTCTTGGGGCAACAAGTGTAGCGTGGCGTCTTGGGGCAACAAGTGTAGCGTGGCGTCTTGGGGCAACAAGTGTAGCGTGGCGTCTTGGGACCGTTACCCCGTACGAAACGCAGGTCAACGTGGGCAAGAGGGCAACAAGCACAGTTTCAGTAATGTAACAAATGAACGTGCGCGGTTCCCGGTACAGAAACGCGGGGTGCCCGGTACAGAAACGCGGGGTGCCCGGTACAGAAACGCGGGGTGCCTGGTACAGAAACGCGCGGTGGGTTTCCACTTAGCACTTTTTACTCAGATCTAGATCTTAAAACCTTTTAGAAAAGTGAAACTAGTTCATAGTTGTTATATAAATAATAAACATTTAAGGCAGAAATGGCATGTTTCCACAGTTAAATGTTTATATTCTTTTCCAAATCTAATGAACCCCCTGGTGCCCTTCAGCATCAGCTATTAGTTGTATACTATTCATGCTGGTAGCATAATAAAACTATGTATTGTGATAAAGATCTGTATTGATCAATATGAAAAAAATCCATATTGCCCAGCTCTACGCCCTAACCGACATACGTCGTTAATTTGGAACCCCACAGTCAGGTTGTAAATGTGTACTAGAAGAACACTGTAATCCTGTAACACTGTTATTGCAGCTACTTTCACCATCTTACAATTCATTTGTATTTCTATAATCTGTATCCTCAAATGCAATACAGAAGGGTGTGTGCGTACATGTCTGTGATGGTAATATTAATTAGCAGTAGTACTGCTATAATAGCAATACTATAACAGTACTTTGTGAAGATTTTCAGCAAATTTTAACGCCAACACAATAATGCTGATAACTGATAATTTTTGTCATTGTAATGATATTATATGTTCATGCTGATTCATCTCTAGGCTGCCATGTGCAGGGACTGCAGATTGTTAAGGGCGCGTGAGCATGACTGCACACCCAGCAAATGCTCTCCACAGAGATACTGCAGGTTCCCCATCATTTAGGGAGCATGTAGATTCTGTACCAACACCACAGTCACCATGTGCCTACCCATAATCCCTTTTCCCCTGTAATGAATCCCTGGGGGACGGAGATGTGACTGCCTGTATTTGATTGGCTACGTTAGTCTAATACTGTTCGTTCAGCAGTAAATCTGAGATGTGTTTAGAGGCACGTGTGGATGCTGCGTGTGGTTAAATCATGGTTTACTCTGGGCTCGGGGCAATTATCTCATTTAATGAATTGATTTTGTTGGTCTGTTTTTGACCTGGCAGACCTGTGCAGGTTCTGGTGTTGTAATGCATTGGCGGTTGAGTTCTGGAGCTCCAGGTCTCTGTAGATGGACCGTGTTTTGGAGGCGAGCGTGGGAGCTCAGTGTAACGGCTAACAGAAGTGCTGTTGTGTTGAAAGAGCAGCAGACCTGTGACCTACATCCAGGCATATTCCTCCTTCACTTTCATTGGCTGGCTTATCCAGTAGCCCTGTTGAAAAAAAAAATCTGACAGGAGCATTGCGCCGTCTTCCATGACTGTGCTTCAAGGAGCGCACATGCAGCAGAGTGAACTCATCTCAGCACTTTTCCTGCATTAGCATTTCAGTAGCGTGGCATCTCATGGGTATCGTTTCATAGTGTGGGCTGTCTTTATGTCGACCGCCGTGTTGACTCCCCACCACAGGAGAAATGAAGAGTGTAAATGACCTTTAACATATAATCTATAAAGGTCAGTCGGTTTCATTAGCTTTGATAAAGAACTTGTTTCTGTAGTTTTCCTTGGAATGTGTGGAAACGAATCTGATTTCAGTCCCTAGACTAATACCTTTTGCTCCATATCTGCCGGTTTGATGGTTTACGGAGCCGTGCTGGCCGTGAGGGAGGCTGAGCGTTCTGTGTTTAAACGCTCTCTCTGTGCCGAGTGTTCTCTGTGTTTAAACGCTCTCTCTGTGCCGAGCGTTCTCTGTGTTTAAATGCTCTCTCTGTGCCGAGCGTTCTCTGTGTTTAAACGCTCTCTCTGTGCCGAGCGTTCTCTGTGTTTAAATGCTCTCTCTGTGCCGAGCGTTCTCTGTGTTTAAATGCTCTCTCTGTGCCGAGCGTTCTCTGTGTTTAAACGCTCTCTCTCTGCTGAGTGTTCTCTGTGTTTAAACGCTCTCTCTCTGCCGAGTGTTCTCTGTGTTTAAACGCTCTCTCTCTGCCGAGTGTTCTCTGTGTTTAAACGCTCTCTCTGTGCCGAGTGTTCTCTGTGTTTAAACGCTCTCTCTGTGCCGAGTGTTCTCTGGCCCAGTCAATTTCAACTCTGTGCCGTGATTCTGTTCTGTTGGGTCTGTGTGACTGTGTTCTGTGGCATGTCTGCAGAACTAGAGGCCTCAGTCTCTGTAAAAGGTTCAGGCAAATTGGTTGCAAATTCCATTTAGAGTACTTGCCCAATGGTCCTGGGCTGGTGCGTGCGTGCCCGCCCGCCCGCCCGCCCATTGCATCGTGGTGGGTTATTTTGTGCCATGTATGTCCATTTGAAGGTCATCTGAACTGCATGGCTGATGGGGCATTTGGCATTAGTGTATGTGGCTGTTGTGACTAGTTGTTGGCACAGGCTGCCCTTTGCTGCCTGCTGAGCATGGTTATTTCATTTCTGGGTGTGCGCGTGGGCGTCGACTTGCATGGGATCTCTGGCCGCATTTGTAAATCAGCATGCGCTCTACAATTTGGAACTAAATGTCAAACAAACTAAAGAGCTCATTATTGATTTTAGAAAGAAAAATATTGCTCATACTGTTCTTATGCTAAATGTTGGGAGTTTGGAGTGAGCGTGTTGTAAAGACATAAATATCTATTGTACATATCTCAAAGGCTCTAACTTGGGCAAAATCACTCAAAGGCTCTGTTTGCTTTAAAAAAATAATAAAAAGCACAACGGATGTATTTCCTGAGGAGGCTTGGAGGTTTACAAACAACCTAGTCCGTTTTTATTGCTGTTCTGTAGAGACTATTTAAAACTGCTGTATTACAGTTTGGAATGACTGCACTACACAAAACACTGAGTGCTTCACGGCCATCACGTTTAGATGCCTTTTATACAACTCCCTGTTTGAGGTGATCACAAAAGGGAAGTCTCTCTCTGAAGGAAACCTCTCATCCTGCATTTAGGAACTAGGAAAGGGGAACCACTGAGGGTTAACCTAGAAGGTTTCAAAACTAAAAGCTTTTCAAATGTTGTCTATGCATTTTGCTTATGTATTATGTCTCGATTAGAGGTTGATCATTTTACATGTTCTGATATGTACAGAGAGATTCCTGTGACCTAAACTGTTTCTGGGTACTTGTGTTGGAAACATATGACAAAAAAATAACAAACTTGCTAGCGAACATTCTGCTAAGCTAGTGTCTCAAACCCAGAAATGTATCACCCATAACAAAGGGTTTCATCTTCTCCCTCTGCCATTTTGTGGTCACACCTAGTGTTGGCGTGATTTTTGCAGCAATTTTGTGAATTTTCAGTGTGCGGGGGAGAGAGGAAAAAAAAGAAAACAGCCTTGGAGCAATTTGGCTGATTACATCACGATTGCCTCTGACGCTCGCCGCAGTGCCTCAGCCAATGACGGTGCTATAGGTGTCGTGATGTAGAGGAAACAGATGGGATCGCAGAACTAAAGTGGAGCAAACTGTTAACGTACAAGAAGTCAACTGTCAGCAGTTTATCAGAAGTCTCTGAGCTGTCTGTGTTGAAGCCGGTGTAGCGGTGGTGGTGGTGGTGGTGGTGGTGGAGTAGAAGGTGAGGGAGTTGAAGCCCTGAGACTCCGCCCACTCCTGTGAGCTGAACCGCACGAGCAATCTGAAGCTAACGACTTACTCTCTCCGCATTAGGCCCACAGATGCTGGCGTTTAGAACAAGCCGGCTGCGTAAGGCTCGGTAATCAGAACCGAGGGAGTGTTGGCGTGAACTCCAGACGTTTTGAGATGCGGGGTGATCGGAGGGCAGGATCTGCACTGCTGCCTGCCTCTCTCAGACACGGGCAGAAGGGGGAAGCCCAGTCTGGTTTCTATTACAATACTTTGCAAATGTTTGCCATGACCGTCATTAATAGAGAGTAATCAAAAAGTCATGGCTTCTACTTTTGTGTGACATTTTAGACCTGCGTCACAACAGTAAAGATAAATGTAATATTTGAAATACCTATAAAGGTCTTTAAAACGTATTGATGTACACAATTACCATCTTGGTGGTTCTCCCCAAATGGCTCTGTGGAAGTTGGAAGCATGACATTTTTATGCAATATTTTTAGCGATCCTCATTTTTCACTGTAATATGAACTGTAGTAAGAAGTCTTGTCTCTCAGTTCAGTGAATTTGTGCTCTTCACACACAACGTAGCTTACCTTAGAACACACTGGAGACCAGGGGTGGCTCTCTCAGCACTGCTGGTCTGGCTGGTGTCTCTTTCCGTGCCTGTCCCAGGAGTCAGAGTCCTGCAGGTTTCTGCTCACATTAACTTGTTTAGTATGCACCTAGCGGCCAGATGTGTGTTGGACATCCAAGCTGCCGTGTCAGCAAACACGTCTCTGTCTTCTCTTGGTTCGTCTTCTTTGTTCTTCTCTCGGTTAGTTTCAGTGTTCAGAGAAGTGTGGTGTGGTGCGGAAGCTCCAGGGCCCCGTGGGGGTTGTTGCTGTAGCAGGTGTTGGGGCTGTAGGTGCCCAGCCAGAGTGCCTTGTTTGCAGGCAGGAGATGAGGGTGTCGACGGTGTGGATCTTGGTTTGTGGCTCTGCAGGCGTCTGATGGAGCCAGTGGGCTGGTGGTGAGGTGGTGAAGGAGATGTTCCCCCACCGCAGAGCCTTTGGGAAGAGTCGGTGGTCCCTTCCAGGTACGGTTGGAAATCTTCGATTTTGGACCGTTCCAATATTGATTCTGCTTATTGGTTCCAGTTCTTAATGAGGGGACAGAGTGAACCTCTCTCTACTCTACACCACGTTTGCCTACTAGGGCCGAGTGATCTGATGATTTTATTCTGTGACTGACCTTCATGTTCTCAATCTATATTTCAAGCGACTCGTGCAGATCATAGCATTTTATGTTGCTCTATGATTTGAAACTTCACAACTTGCTTAGCTTTGGCTTTGCTCTCTGGCGTATTATGCCATGAGTTTCTTCCATGAATGATGTGTTTTAAAAGTGATTTAATTTGAGATATTCCTCAAATCAAAGTTATCTGTACACTTGACTGGGTAATGATTAGCACTTTCAGAGGTAATAGAGGAAATCTGATATTCTCTGTAGTACGTTTCAAAATTGGGAAGAATGATCGCAGTTCAGATCGTGATTGGCCGTTGATTTTTTTTTTTTGGGGGGACGATCGCCCACTCATAGTTTGAAGCATGTACAGCTGTGTTTGTCGGAACTGGAATGAACAAACAATGTTTAACAAAAAAAAAAAAAGGAAATTTTAGTAAGCAGATCCGGGTGGGGATGAACATAGTTTCACACAGTGTTTGTGAGATCCAGAACCTGAACGCTTCAGGCTCTTCCAGAGGGTCTGATCCCAGCAGCGGGGTCATGAGCTAAGCCGGTCTCTCCCCAGAGCCCCAGAGAGAGAGAAGTCCTGGGTGGAGAGTGTGGAGCTTCTGTTCCCTCAGCAACATGAATATCCTGTGCCCCAGTAAGGGTGGGTGGGTGTGTTCATGCATTCAATTGCAAGATTTTGAATTATTCTCAGGCTCTTTTGTTAAATGTGGTTCCTGTGTTAATATTCAGTGCTTATGTTAGACTGAGGCTCTCCGTGTCTCCATTTCCTCGTTTGTTCTTGCCGTCCGTGTGAGCAGTAGTGATGGTGTGTGGGAATTGGCCATGGTTGTCCCAGTGTGCAGTCCACCCCAGACTCCCTGTGAAGCCGTCGGTGTTTTATAAGCTGACTGCTTGGCTGAGCCAGTGCTCACAGCGAGGTTCTAAACTACTGACTCTGCTGCACACTGTCGTCTGAGCTGAGCTGGAGACCCAGTGCTGTAATCACACCAGTGAGAACTGAAATACTGAAATACTTCAGCACACCAGTTGTACAGTGGATCACAGAGACAAAGCAACAGAGAAGCTGATGCCTGCATCAGACCACCTGGGGCTCAGAGTAAATAGGAGGTAGGTGTGTGTGTGTGTGTGTGTGTGAGAGAGAGAGAGAGAGTGAAGCTGGCAGTGTTGTAGAATGAGACGGTTTGCTCTGTCCTGCTCTTCACACTCACGTTGAGGACTTTTTGAAATGCTGCTTAATGGAAATTTCACATTTTCAAATGGTCCCATGTCTTGCTCCTGGGGCACTAGGCTGCGTCCATGGCCCCTGGTGTCAGACCGAGCTGGGAACCAGCCAGTACTGCAGAAACGTGGCAGATGCCGCCATGCACCGTGAGAGGCATCTGCTCTGTGCCACCTGCAGTGATGCTACTGGAGAGATTATTTCCAGAGCCACAGTCCTACACTTCTACAGATTTTGGGATCTCAAATAATTTTAGACTTTTTATTTATTTAGTTGGACACCATGCATTCCAAATGTGTTTTAGTAAACCTGGGGGAAACCAAAGCAATATTGTGAAAAATGAAACGTTTCTTTATTATCCAGTGAAGCCTCACTTAGAGATGACACATTTAACAACAAGGTTTCCAGCAAAACATCAGAGTCTTCCAGATCTTTAAAATGTATCTGAATTCAGACAGAAATCCTCTCATCTTTGGTAACTATTTCACTGAAATTAAGATTATAATATGGTTTTCTGCATGTCTCAACTTGACCATGTGAGGATCCATCAGTCCTTTCTGCCACCCATGGACATTAGCGCGTGTCTGTGTGTCTGTCTTTCATGTTCACACTAGTTCATGTACCTCACTGAGTGTTTGACCTGTGCACCGGGTCTGGTTCCCATTGTCCATGGTCCCGTGGGCCGAGGGGGCGGGGACAGAACCTCAGGCAAGACGGATTTGACCAAATATCTAAAACACATGCACAAAGACTTGTGGGGGATATTTTTCACCTCATTTGTTTTTGCTTGGCTTGGCGGGTACTTTTGTCTTGCTTTTGAAGCTGAAAGCCGTTTTCATCTATTCAGTGCTGGACCTTTTTTCCCTCCTGACACTCTCCTTCTCGTGCTGCCTGTGGTGATGTAAGGATTTGCTAAACCAGGAGGTTTGAGGTCTCTGGGACCCTCTTAGACGTGGTAGTGTTTTCCCTGCAGCACGGGTATAATGAAGCTGTTGGAGTTTCAACCACTGTAGATGGTGGATCTCCCCGTGTGTTTGTCACAGGGGGTCAACTACCGACTCTGGAACTGCATCTCATCGATATAGACACGGTCTCACTAAGTCAAGTGCTGCTGTGTGAATTTTGTGACCACACACGTGTGTGTGTGTGTGTGTGTGTGTGTGTGCGGGGGGGGGGGGGGGTGTCTGGGTTGGTCTTGACCGATAAATTGTATTTTTACAGCCATTGCAATTTGAATATGCGCAGTAAATACATTGCAGAAGATATGATGAATAAATAAAATCCATATGCAGAGTGCAGTTAACAGTGTACATGTTAAAGCAGAAAGAAATAGTGACTGTACAGGTTATATGCACACACAAACATTTATTGCATGTCATGCCATTGTCAGTGCAATGGTAAACTATTGCACTTTTTCTTCAGACTGACTAACTGTGTGTGTGTGTGTGTGTGGCAGCTGCATAACAGAGTGTGGGGGAGGTTTGGTGGAGACGGAGGGGGGGGGTAGATGGTGGGATTGTGTGTATGAGAAATCTTTGTCACTTCCTCCTAACGCTCCCCGGTGCCATTGTTTTCAAATATGAGTTTGTAGGCCCCTCTGTCCTCTCATTCAGATCAGGCCCTTGGCTTCAGTTTCTCTCTCCTGAGCGCCATGTTGGTCTTGAAATATATGTTCCTTCACTGGACTTTTCTAAGAGCCTGTGTGCTGTGCGATGACCAGTCCCCGTACAGCCGCTCTCGTCTTGCTCAGTGCCACAGCGTGTCCGTTTGGCCCGAGTGCTTCTCTCTGTCTCCGTGTCAGAGACGCACCACAGCAATTTTTACAGATCTCATCTCTTGTATTGGAATGTTGTCCGATGTCTGTTATTTCTTTCTTTTAAAACCACTGTGGAAAAGTGGTCTGGGTGAATTTGGTGTTTGATGTATTTTTACAGGTAGCTATTACACATGTGTATGTACAAATATAGAGTAAGTCATAATAACAATGATTTTGTGCGTTTCCGTTCTCTCTCCCTCGGCTCATGAAATTCACACCAGTTCTTCGGCATTTCTTCCCTCATAACTGTAATTCCACGTTAACGTTGCTCGTCTAGGTCATTGTCCATATGGGCGTTAAAGTCGCCGTCCTATTCGCTACACTCTCCTCCCACTGTGCTGTGAGCGCTGAAAGGCCTTCTGCTCCAGGGTTCCTCACTCCACTTCTGCTTAAAGCCAGAAGAAATGAGGTCTAACGTTAACCATTACAGAAGTTATTCCTTCTAGACCAAAAAAATCCAGGGATGGCGTTAGCTCAAGTAGCTTATTCTCCTGTTTTTATTCAGATTTTCCAGTCCATCTTAAAACTCCTGCTGGTTTTTTAAATTTTTTAATATTATTATTTTTTTTTACGTCACAGCCAAACTGGAAACATTCATTGTTTTTTATTTCTTAAATAAAAGTGGATTAATGAAGAAATCACTGTTGGTTGTGTATCCAGAGAACAGTGCCAACCGTATTTTCCTATTTAAATGGAAGGCAGATAACCCGTTCCCCCGCTCTGGTTTCTCACAGCCACACGACAGCAATGCAAATCCTGTACGTGTGTGCTATTGAGGATTTGCATCTGCACATAACCGTTTTAGTGCAGGTTATACTCAACCTGAGAGTTTAACTGGAGCGTTCTTCACCTTAACGTCTATACCTGCTGTCACACGATTCGCTCGTACCAGCCTGGATGATGTTCTCTGCGGTTCACTCCCACATGGCCCCGCCGTGCTGCGATATTGGTATTTGATGGGTGAGACTAATGGTCTCCAGTGTCGGCATATGGAACATGAGTGAGAAGGAACATCTAATTCGGTGGAAACCAATTAAGAACCGATGAAGTTGAAATGATTGAACGGCTGCTTCTGCAGTGAAGGAGACTACAGGTGCTCGTCGGCGAGCCCTCTGCAGGCTGCACGAGGTTGCTGGCCTGATCCAGCTTTGAGTCATGTGGGCGTGTGCCAGGGAGTTACTGGAAGAGGAGTCATGCTTTCTGTCAGTGTGGATATCGGCCCCAGCGGTGGACGCCTAATACTGTATAGAGGACGTCTGTAGGAGAGCAGAGATGGTGTGACACTGTTTAGCTCAGGTTTATGTACAGTTTGTGGCCTGTGGGCAAGATCTTGCTGCTGCTGCTGTTGGTCATGAAGAGGAGCGCTTCTCCTGGCTACACAGCACCTTTACTTTGAGGTGGTTTCCTGTTGTAGCAGCTTAGAACTGGATGGCTCGTTCCACAGTTTGGGTTGGGTTTGGATCGATATGATCACACACACACACACACACACACACACACACACACACACACACACACAGAGCCGTCAGTGCGGTCGTAGCGTTGCTAATGAGCACCATAGCTATGCACTTGGTGTGAGGATGATGTCACCATAATGGCACGACAGTTTATGCACCTGTACAAACAGTTCTGAGAGAGAAATGTGAAGCGTGAAATTACCACCAGATACGTCTCTCCTTGTCTTTGTCTCTCTCTCTCTCGCTCGCTCGCTCGCTCGCTCTCCTCTTCCTTTTCTCCATTACTCTGTCGTTTTCTGCGGTGTCCCCTCGGCCCTGCTCTGTCCGGGTGTCTCTCTGTACCATGTCATAATACCTCTGGGGTGAAGTACTATATTGGCGCTGAAGTAATTGGCTCCCGTCACCGGGACCTTCATAGTGTCTCTCCCACCATGCAGACAGAGAATACCTCCTTAATAGACTCTGCTGCACTGTGGATTGGTTCCATAATAAAACTGTGTGTGTGTGTGTGTGTGTGTGTGTGTGTGTGTGTGGGGGCTGGTTGTCGGGGCACCGGAGGGCAGCAACGCTGGATTTGAACAACGCGCAGGTCCGAAGAAAAAGCTTGAAGGGTGCCGTTTTGATTTCCACGCAGATGTGTGTGTGTGTGAGAGAACGTGAGCGTAAGGTCTGTGTGTGTGTGTGTGTGACACAGGCAGTCTGTAGAAACCCCTTCCTTCATTTAGGAGGAAATTCCAGACCGCTCCGAGGAAGGTCAGAGGTCGCTGCCGGTGGAATCTCATTTTCTGCTCGGCCGCCGCAGAAAAAGGAGCCGTTTGAAGCAGCGCAGCAGGCAAAGGGCGAGATCGGCCCCAGCCAGCGGGGGGCGCTAGCGTCTCCTGCACACCCCCTACTGCAGCACTGGGAATAGAGTCTGTGGAATTCCCCAGCAGATCCTACACAGGGGGTGTTATATTTGTGAAAGGAAATGAATCCCGAGTCTCAGATGCCCTGCGTGATCAACAGGTGTCCCAGAGGAACGCTGGGAAGAGCCTGCAACATCTGATACGTGGTTCTGTTGGTGCAGCTGTATTTGCGTCCCTGAGATCTTTTATTCTGGTTTATTTTTACTTGACAAAAAGGGGTTTTCCATAGCGATCCACTTGCTACAGTGGAGTGTGAGAGTCTGCGTGAGATGTTTATTTGTCCGTGGTGTCTTATCTCACTGTACTGGAGATAAAGTCAGTCAGTCATTTAACTCTTATCGAGTTTGCCCTGATTCTTCTGCTGGTTGTCCATCATCTCCTCACTGTCGTGATACACTAAAGCTCTTTGAACCTGTTTGAAAGCCCAGAGCTTATGACAGAAATCAGCATTTCTGTGGCTCTATCTGATACTACTTGTAACCCTGGTGTTTCCTTTAAATTTAGGTTTAAATATGACTGATAACCTATCACAGCAAACATGTTTAACAGGTTTGGAAGAAAATACACCGTGTGCTTTCCTTATATCAGTTTAATCTGTTCTGTTCATACTTACACAAGCGTGTCCCCCCCCCCCCCCCCCCCCCCCCCCCCCCCCCCCTCCTCCTCCTCCTTCCTTTTAGATAACATGCACGTGGGAGCTTGGAGAACTCTGTCCCACGAGGAGTTCTGATCTGATTGGATTTCTCAGAGTCACACTGTCCTGCGCTCCAGCTTGTGCTGGTTTCTTCTGGCCCTCTTCTCAGCAGAAGGGGAGGGTCGTGTTTCACCGTGGCCTGGCCGGGCAGCCTGTGGTGAAGCGTTAATCTCTGTGTAGAGAGGTCCTGTCATGTCTGTGTGTGTGTGTGGGTCTGACTGTCTATGTGTAAGTGTGTGTGTGTGTAGTATGTTCTTGTGGTCATCACATTGGCATATTTTGTTAAACACAGATGCTGCTTTATTTCCTTTGTACACGTGTGTCCTGTTTTCTGTTCATATGTTTAGATTAGGGGGTCACTCTGTACTAGGTAATCAGGAGAGTGTGTGTGTTAGCCTGGGAGGGGGGGGGGGTGTGTGTGGGGGTGCGTGAGGTGTAAAAGCCCAGGATGGTTTGATGGGATGAGGCTGTGAGGGAGGTGTACCTTTCCTCTACCGCGTACCCTGTGGCGTCTAGAACCTGCTGCACACAGGTTGGCTTGCTAGTCATCGCTTTGTTGAGTGATGTTGGTGTTTCCTGTATTGTGTTGACATTTGGTGGAGGACGTGTTCCCCGAGCTCCTCGTGTTCCCGGTGTCTGGGCGTGGTGTGGACCTCTCTGCCCTCTGGTGCACCTGGTTCACAGTGCTGCTGGTGGAAGGCCGGCCTGCTCTCTGCCTCCCCCACAATGTCACGAGGCCTCACGACGGCTGGGAGATTTACAGCCGTCCTTATTGCACACGGCGTGGTCTCTGGGGGGCGGCCACACCCGTCTGCGTTCAGGGGGAGACGCCCCTGTGGACTGTAGATTAAATCACCCCGGGCACAGGCTCACACGGCTGCATCCGCACATTTGGATATAGACGTTGGTCAAAGAAGATCTTTCTCATGCAGATTTAAGCTGCTGCGCTCTGTTTGTGTGTGTGTGTGTGTGTGTGTGTGTGTGTGTGTGTGTGTGTGTGTGTGTGTGTGTGTGAGCGAGAACTTGGTTGTGTGTACACTGTTCTGATTCTGAGGTGGGGGGGATCTGCTCTGAACTGTCACCTTAAATTGACCCAGATGTGGCAAAGGCACAATAGATGGACCAGAGGGTAGAGGCGCACACACACACACACACAAAATACACACATGATTGCCTTTATATTAAAATGGGTCTGTTAGGATTCCAGTTCATCACATTTTAAAATGACAACACTAGGGCTTTACTCAAATTATTAATACATCATTATTTAGTTTGACATGATGTGCATATCGACGCAATGACTAGTCTTATTAATTCATTGCACACACATACATGCTCCAACCTGAAATATGCACAGACTTTCTCTAGCGAATTTGAAATAATATCCACGCTGATATTATTTATGATATAAATACAATAAAGGAATAAAAAATTGTGTGTGTAAATAATATTATACACACACACAGCCATGCCAGCAAACCAGTTTGAACCAACTGTCCCAAGTTAGAAACCACAGCTGATTGACATTCCAGTTATAGCACTGGTATTATAACATTTTTGTTTTTAGTAAAGACAGATGAGGGTTCTTGTATTTCCAGTGTGATTATTCTTGTGTATGTGTGAAAATGAAGTAAGCAGGATACCTTGTTAAATGTATTCCGTTGTAAAATAATGACTGGTGATAGCTGACTAATTGCTCACGTGATTACACAGCCTGTGAGGAAGAGGTGTGTGTGTGTGTGTGTGTGTGTGTGTGTGTGTGTGTGTGTGTGTGTGTGTGTGTGTGAAACACACTGAGCTGGAATGTTATTGGGCTCTTTGGCCCAAGGCCGCTTAAGGAGAAGCTGTTGTGGTCTGACAGTACTGAACTACGAATCATTCACTGAAGTGTGTGTGTGTGTGTGTGTGTGTGTGTGTGCGCGCGGTGACTGAAGCGAGTCTACTGCCTGCTGTAGAGAGCAGGCGGTGGTTTGTGGACGTGTTGCTGCATCAGGAGTGGTGGCCCTAATTGCGTGAGCAGCTGTATTCATGAGCAGAAGGAGGAGGTTGAGGAGCCACGGTGCTTTGTGCTGGTGTGAGGAGCTCAGATCCTCCCTCCACATCACAGCTGCTGCACACATTATCTGTGGGGAGAGGGTGTCCACTGGGCAGTGCTGCTGAGAACTGAAGGGGTAGAGCGCAACACACACACACACACACACACAGTACCACACTGCCAAATCACACTCCAGGTTAAGAGGCACAATGACAACGCAGCCCCTCGAGAACACACACTGACAACACACACACTGAAACGGTGACAATCTGACTAAAATCCAGAATTGAACACGCGTAACTACAATGAAGCAGCACCACAACCAGCCTCACTGGTACTGGTGTGTGTGTGTGTGTGTGTGTGTGTGTGTGTGTGTGTAGATAGGGGTGTAGGTGTGGTTGTAGATGTGGGTGTGTTGGTAAATGTCGAGCAATCCATGGGGTGCTTGGGGCGGTTTCAGCACTTTCTGACCAAGGCTTTAAATCATCCAGTAGCATCCTTAATCATCCTGACACACACACACGCGCACACACACACACATACATGCACACACACACACACACACATACATGCACGCACACACACCGCTCAGCAGCTCACCTCGACCCTCTTATCTCCCGTTTGAGTGTGTGTGCTATTGTGTTCAGAATACTGCTGTGTGGTTTTGAACATAATGAGCTGTGTGATTAGGACTCGGGGTGGAAGGCTTTCAGGCGCTGACTGATGTAGGAGTCACTCTCACTGAAACAATCAGCCCTTCTCTTACACTGTGTGTGTGTGTGTGTGTGTGTGTGTGTGTGTGTGTGTGAGAGAGAGAGAGAGAGAGAGAAATACACACACATGCACGGGGCACTGGCAGTAGATGAGATTATAATACGGGTGATTTTTAATGGTTTTTGTGGTTCATCAGCTCTAGTATTTGTGCTGTTTGTGTGCAGGCGTGAGGAGTGGAAAAAGATAGGCAGAGAGGGAGGAGGGAGAGAGGGAGGAGGGAGGAGAGACATGGCTATTCTCTCTGGGGGAGGGGAGCTGGCGAGTGAGTGAGTGCACTAGCAGAGCTGTGAAAGAGAAAGCAGGAGAGGAAGGGAAGGAGGGAGGGAGGGTGAGTGAGTTCATCCCTTCTCCTGGCAGGCAGCCAAGCGCCTGCCTGTGGGTGTCTGTATCCATGCCAGGGCATGTGTTTCCCCTCCTGTCTGCAGGGCTAGTCACTGTTTATTCTCCCTCTCCCTCTGTCCTGGACACACACACACACACACACACACACACACCACACACACACACACACACACACACACACACAGCTTCTTTACTCTCATTCCAAACCGTTTCTTTCTCCCCAAGCCCTTTGAGCGATTCTGATCCACCCTATTTCCCCCCCCCCCTCTCTCCTTCATCTCTCTCTCTCTCTCTCTCTCACCTCTCTCTCTCTCTCCCTCCCCCCCCCATGGTAACCAAAGCAGTGAGCTACAATAAAGGAATGTTTATACCCGTCTTCCCCTTGTATCTATTCCCTCTTGTACTCAGTCCATCTCTGTCTGGCACTTTGCCTGTTCTTACGCTCCTCAGCCTGCTGCTGCTATGTGTAGTTCATCTTGGGCTGTGCCATGTATACACTACAATTCCCAGCATGCATGTCTTTTGAGGCCCATGTCAGGCCTGCCTCTTTTTTAAAAGACACGATTATGCCTGTGGTAGGGGGCAGTCCTGGCTCTAATAACACGCTGTTGATGGACTCCATTAACAGATCAATTGGGATGGATTAAGGTTGGAACTGTGCGGTGTGATGGACCTTCAGGTCTGGATATGTGATTCCCTGCTCTAGGTCCGGAGGTGCCGAGACGCAGGAGCCCAGAAAACATTTGTGCTGCTTTTTCCCTCCCACTGATTGTGGCCTTAGCTCACCTGGACTCGGAACACGTGTCGGGCAGTAGACTGCAGCTCGAATGTGTGTTACATCTGCTTAGCTTGTGTGTGTGTGTGTGGTGTGTGTGTGTGCGCGCGTTCTGATGTTCCTTTAGACACTGTGTGTATTTATAGCCGTGTGCCTTCACAGAAGAATGTGCTGACTCTTGCTCTATCTGACCCCATTATCCTTGTGCAGAGCACCGAGCAGAGAAACGTCTCTCATACACTGTTTGTTTATTAAAAGATTAGCGGATTTATTGCTGCATGTGCTGATGTCACAGCAATGCTATGATGGTGCAGGCCAGGAACTCGTGTACATCTCCTGTATTCATACAGGAATCGGCGATCACGTGCATGTTGAGAGCTTGGTTTACCCTTGGTCCTTAACATCTCACCAGACTGCAATGTAAACACAGACTACTGCTTTCAAAAAGCAAATTCAGTTTAGTAGAAATATTTACTAAAGAAGGGAGACAAAATGATACCCAAATTATATCTCGTATGTTTGTGAGTCCATATACTGGTGAAAATGTGATTAAATGGCTGTTGGTGATACGGTTCCGCTGTTTAATATTCTTTCACATCAGGGTCTCTGTATACGCATGTGAAGCCCCTACGTTCGTGTTTCAGTAGTAGCGTGGGGGGACTGGGGGCTGTAGGGAGTCCTGTGAGGCTCCACCCCCTGTCCCACCCAGACATGGGGGGGAGGGGCTTGTGCCAATTAACACAGCTGATGATGGAATGGCCAGACTCCTGAAAGTTTGGGTTGCCTAGCGATGATCGCTTTTTGTGAAACTCCACCTGCTGCATTATGAGCAGGAGGAGATTAATTAATTGGCATGAATCCAAAGTACGGGCTTATGTTTCTAATCCAGCGACAAAATCGTGGACCGTGCCAACCAGAACGGCGCCTTTCTAAGAGCCCCCTTACCATCGTACCTCTGACGTTGCACGTCTCACTCCGTCTTTCTTCTCTTCCTCCAGGTCTCTGACTGCCAGGACTCCGTATCCCAGAATGCACAGCATGTGTAACACAGCCATGTCCTGCGTATAGAGGAAGTTGCACGACCAACATGTCCTCTCACCCGCAGCCCCTCCCCCCCAGCCGGAGGGCTCCAGAGGCTCGCCACCTGCAAAGCTCCGCCACCCTGCCCCTGCAGCTAGCCCGAGCCCCAACGGTACACGCACGCGCACACACACACACACACCACACACACACACGAGTCATTCTGATCCGCATTATACAGTCCCGTCTTTAAGTCATACATCAGTGTGGTGTTTTAGACCGTGTTCAGAGGTCAAACCATGAGTTCTGTTGCTCAGTAAGCTTCTCTGAACTGAAGGAGTTCTTCAGAGGACCAACAGTGTAGCAGCCAGCCCAGAGAATCTTCATGGGCAGGCACTTAAACACTAACCAGTCTGATCAGCGTTATGGCTTCGGCCTCGAGCTGCCAGATCTCTCTGCCTGTACTGTTTAATTTTTGCCCTTAAGACAGGACGCTGCAGCCTAACAGGGTCTAACGTCCCTTCTGAGCGTGACCGTTAACAGATGGTCTAGACGGCTGGCGTCAAAGCCACGGAGTTGCCAGGCTGTGCTGGATGGCACAGGTCCGGGGCCCTTCAGGAGAGGCAGCGTTCGGTGCCAGCTCACCGGGGCCGCGTGGCCCCCCACGTCCCCCGGCTTGGCCTGTGGGTTCGGGGGCCTTTGTTTCCAGCACAACCCCCCTTGGTGTTGACGGGCAGACTGGAGACCCACAGCACGGCTCCGTCTGCACCGCTCCGTTTTAGTGTGGCGTGAGTGTAAACACGTGTGTGCTGCTCTGTTACTGACAGGACGTGGGCATGGTGGACTACCACGCTCGGGACTACAGCTCCCACCTGGCCCACGCAGGGCCTGACCCAGCCACACCGCCGCAGACCCCTCCCTGCTGTCTGAGTTCCAGCCCGGGAGTGAGAGGTATGGACACACCAGCCAGCGCACACACACACATATACACACACATATACACACACACACACACACACACACACACGCACGCACGCGATCACACTGCTCACATAGGAGCCGCACTCTGAGGAGCCGGTGCAGCACACGCGTGCTTTAAGAGGCGCCGTTGTGACTGCCAGACAGCCATGACTGCCATGAACTCCAGCGTACGCGGGGAGACACTGGGAGACACGGGGATACTGGTTTTGGAGTGGAGGGGCTTCAGTCTGGGCCAGTGTGAGGTTCGTGTAGTGATGCAGTGTCCTGTATGCTGGAGCACATCATCTCTCCCGGGGCCCGTCTGGTCTTCACATCAGGTTCCAGAGCGGCCCCCAACTCACACTGTCCTATAACGCACGCTGGCAGGAGTCTGTGTGTTTGTGCACATGCTTGCCCAACAGAAGTGGGGTGTGTGTGTGTGTGTGTGTGTGTGTGTGTGTGTGTGTGTTGGCTGTAACTGTTGTCCATGTGTCACCATCAACCTGCTGTTTAGTAAGCTGATGCTACCAGCAGCGGCAGTGCACCTGTGGACAGGATTTATCAGACAACCTCACAGAGAGACTCTGCCAAGGAGCTCTGTGTGTGTGTGTGTGTGTGTGTGTGTGTGTGTGTGTGTATGTGTGTGTGTGTGTCTCCTCCCTCCTGTTCAGGAGCTGTAATTACCTTCATATTCTCCTTTTGCAACTGCTAATCAGCGCTCCTGTATCACAAAAGAGTGAGCATAACAGAAGAGCTTATAGGCTGTGTGCCCCCCATTCTTCTGACTTTCTTTTGCCCTTAAACACACACACACACACACACACACACACTCGTTCTCCCTCTCACGCTGATAGAGATGCAGGGTATTACAGATAAGTCTTCCATTATCATAGCAGATGAACGGTACATAGTAAAATGTCTCATTTGACTATGTGCAGTGTGACTGGGCGGAGGAGAGGACGGTGCGGTGCGACTGTAGGGGCGGAGGAGAGGACGGGGCGGTGCAACTAGGGGCGGAGGAGAGGACGGTGCGGTGCGACTGTAGGGGCGGAGGAGAGGACGGGGCGGTGCAACTAGGGGCGGAGGAGAGGACGGGGCGGTGCGACTGTAGGGGCGGAGGAGAGGACGGGGCGGTGCGACTGTAGGGGCGGAGGAGAGGACGGGGCGGTGCGACTGTAGGGGCGGAGGAGAGGACGGTGCGACTGTAGGGGCGGAGGAGAGGACGGTGCGGTGCGAATGTAGGGGCGGAGGAGAGGACGGTGCGACTGTAGGGGCGGAGGAGAGGACGGTGCGGTGCGACTGTAGGGGCGGAGGAGAGGACGGTGCGACTGTAGGGGCGGAGGAGAGGACGGTGCGACTGTAGGGGCGGAGGAGAGGACGGGGTGGTGCGACTGTAGGGGCGGAGGAGAGGACGGTGCGGTGCAACTGTAGGGGCGGAGGAGAGGACGGTGCAGTTTAGTTGAATTACTATGTGGCAGCAATCCAGTTTTTGGCCATACTGCTTTCTTTACATGCTGGTGTGCTAGCACACTGCAGATGTGTCATGAAGGAGGAGAAGATGGTGCGGTGCGACTGTAGGGGCGGAGGAGAGGACGGTGCGGTGCGACTGTAGGGGCGGGAGGAGAGGACGGTGCAACTGTAGGGGCGGAGGAGAGGACGGTGCGGTGCGACTGTAGGGGCGGAGGAGAGGACGGTGCGACTGTAGGGGCGGAGGAGAGGACGGTGCGACTGTAGGGGCGGAGGAGAGGACGGTGCGAATGTAGGGGCGGAGGAGAGGACGGTGCGACTGTAGGGGCGGAGGAGAGGACGGTGCGGTGCGACTGTAGGGGCGGAGGAGAGGACGGTGCAGTTTAGTTGAATTACTATGTGGCAGCAATCCAGTTTTTGGCCATACTGCTTTCTTTACATGCTGGGTGTGCTAGCACACTGCAGATGTGTCATGAAGGAGGAGAAGATGGTGCGGTGCGACTGTAGGGGCAGAGGAGAGGACGGTGCGGTGCGACTGTAGGGGCGGAGGAGAGGACGGTGCGGTGTGACTGTAGGGGCGGAGGAGAGGACGGTGCGGTTCGACTGTAGGGGCGGAGGAGAGGACGGTGCGACTGTAGGGGCGGAGGAGAGGACGGTGCGACTGTAGGGGCGGAGGAGAGGACGGGGTGGTGCGACTGTAGGGGCGGAGGAGAGGACGGTGCGGTGCAACTGTAGGGGCAGAGGAGAGGACGGTGCAGTTTAGTTGAATTACTATGTGGCAGCAATCCAGTTTTTGGCCATACTGCTTTCTTTACATGCTGGTGTGCTAGCACACTGCAGAGGTGTCATGAAGGCACAAGAAGGCAGATTTGTTCTACTGAATATATATTCTGCACTTCAAAGCACCAGGTTCCCACGTGTGTGTGTTGTGTGCTGATGGTCTCTGGTGGTCCTACCTGCAGTGGGTGTCCATGTGTCGGGACCTGCCATGCCGCTCAAACGGGATGGTAGCTGTAAGCACAAAGTGCTTCTTGCTGAGCTTTGTGTTCCCACGTAAAGCAGGTATAAGGGAATAGGGCTGCGTAGAATAGTATCTCGGCTTTTCTTAGTGTTGTGTGTGTGTGTGTGTGTGTGTGTGTGTGTGTGTATGTGTGTGTGTGTGTAGGGATGTGTCACTGCAGACAGGAGAGTGTAGAGGAAGTGCTGTGTCAGTCGGGAAGTTGGAGTGATGTGTGGGGCACACACAACACAGAACCCTCACCCTCTTAATGACGCACAACACAGAACCCTCACCCTCTTAATGACGCACAACACAGAACCCCTCACCCTCTTAATGATGCGCAACACAGAACCCTCACCCTCTTAATGACGCGCAACACAGAACCCTCACCCTCTTAATGACGCGCAACACAGAACCCTCACCCTCTTAAAGACGCACAACACAGAACCCTCACCCTCTTAACGACGCACAACACAGAACCCTCACCCTCTTAGCGACGCGCGACACGGGACCCTCTTAACGACGCGCGACACGGGACCCTCTTAACGACGCACAACACGGGACCCTCTTAACGACACACAACACATACGTCATTAAGAGGGTGAGGGTTCTAACACAGGACCCTCACCCTCTTGACGACGCACAATACAGCTGATCTGCAGCCGGGCCCAACACACACACACACACACACACACACACACACACACACACACACACACACACACACAGAGGCTTAACACAGCATTTTGCTGAGGTCATGATGTTACCGTCATGCCTCCATGTAAATTAGGGGAAGCAGGAAAGAGATAAAGTGTGTGTGTGTGTGTGTGTGTGTGTGTGTGTGTGTGTGTGTGTGTGTGTGTGTGTGTGTGTGGATGCTCTACACCTGCCTGTGTGGAATCACTTATGCTGCCATGTTGTAGGCCGTACGCTCGGCTGAGTGTGTGCGCATGTGCACGGGCATTTGATTTTGACATAATAAGGCCAGGTAAGCCTTATAAATGTGTTCACTGCAGAGTGCTGGTTAAGCCATAGTAAATATGAACACTTGCACACAGGTTCTCATGTTCGGGCGGCAGGTATGAGTGTGTGAAACTTTTGTTCTGATGCATCTGGGGATGCTGGAGGTGGATTGTACGTGTGCACATGCGTTTATCCAAAGTCAATCATAGTCAAAATGCCTCACTCCATGTTTAACAGAGAGCCACTTTATACTTGCCTTGCCCTCCTGGGGTTGGCCCCGCCCTCCTGGGGTTGGCCCCGCCCTCCTGGGGGCTGCAGCCCCTGCTTCCTAGACCAGTAGCTGTCTGTTGTGTAGTGGATGGCAGTTTCAGAGTCTTCCCTGTGCCGGTGCCCTTCTGCGCTGTCTCTGCCTGGTCCTTCTGACTAGGGCCATACCAAAGTCTCACTAGCATCTGGAATAATGGGGCCTTTTCTCTCTCTGACCGATATTCCTCAGTAGTCTCTCTCTCTCCCTCCCTCTCTCCCATCATTTTCTTTTTTATTACAGCAGTGTAGAAAGTCTGGGAAGATGCTGCACATTTTTGTCTTGAATATATTTCAGACCGAGTGGAATTTGGGACACTCAGCTCTGTCCCCTCCACTCCCAGGTGCCTCTGGGGACACAGTGTGTCCTCTCTGGTCAGTCAGGTCCGCCTCCGTCAGCCCGGCTGGGACGGCCCAGCGTCTTTAATGGTGGCCAGACAGGTTGTCTGAATGTGATCTTGATCACGTTTGTGTTCTGCCTTTGGGGATTGGTTCAAATATGGGGTGTGCGTTTGGTTGACTTTGAGATTGGTGTTTGCATTATTCATGAGAGGGAGTTTTAGTTCACCGAGTCTCAAAACTAGTTTCTCTCTCTCCCTCATATATCATATAGACACGTCCACTTTCATTTACAGTATTTCTTAAAGCAATGTTAGAACACCATGAATGAACCCTTACAATATTAAGGAAATTAGACCCCGACTGTCTTTTTTTTATGAAAGCCACTGTTCACACAGGACCCACATTCTCACAGTCAGCGACAAGAACCAAGGATCCTGCCGTCCAGAACAGTCCCTTGGTGCAGTGCACACATCCATTAAGGGCCGCCACTCTCTAAGGCTGCCAGACAGCCCTGCTGCCATAAAATCAATCCACCGTGCACGCAGGGAAACTCAGCAGTAACTCTCTCTTCTTCAGCTCTGTCTGTGTGTCTGCCTGTCTGTGTCTGCCTGTCTGTGTCTGCCTGTCTGTGGCTGTCTGTCTGCCTGTCTGTGTCTGCCTGTCTGTG
>NW_027506887.1:0-25000 GCF_052324685.1 Brachyhypopomus gauderio
TGAATGCGGGAAGCAGGCGCACATAAGACCGCTACAGACGGGTGTTATGGGATTTGTAGTCTGCCACATCTCTGCTTGTGTACCTTGGTTTTAGAGGCCATAAACTAAGGGCAGCTGTGAAGCAGCTATCAGAAGTAGCTGAGAGGGATAGTGAGGGGCTGTGGACGAGGAGAGCACAGAGCAGCTGGGGAAACACTAAGAGAAGGTGGAATGATTGAGGTGATGTGTGTTTCTGGGCAGGTGAGTGGGTTGTTGTGTCATGTCGTTGTGTAATGTGGAGGGTCCAGATGGACACGGTGGCACTGCTCCTGCAGGAGGCCTGTGTGGGCTCACTGGTACAGTGGTGTGGTGGGAATTAGAGGTGAGCGTGGAAGAGGGTGGTGCTGGGATGCCAGACCTCACTGAAGAGCCATGTGGGGGTGTGGAACACAGATGACATGTGTCTACCTGATGACCACCTGTGAAGGGCTTGAGATGTTGTGGTTTCTAGTATGAAGATAGTGGGCTGAGACCTATGGGAGGCTCTAAAGATTTGGCACAGGACATCTGACATTCTATGTCTGATTGCATTTATAACTCACTCACACACACACACACACACACACACACACACACACACACACACACACACACACACACACACACACACACACACACACACACACACACACACACACAGATAGGAAGACAGTCAGAGCTTCCTATCTAAAGCGTCATCTCTTTCTTCCTCGTAAACTGCCCCACCCCATGTGACATGTCCCCCCACCTCTGAACTTGCCCCCCCCCTCTCTCTGCAGATGCATTGTTAAAACTGGCATTGTTTTTCTGAAGTGTCTAATGACACATCTGAATTCTTGCTCTGGGTTACCACAGGCTGTGCTGACAGCATCTAAAGCTGCATGAAACAGGAATGTGAAAAGCACATACACACACAAACACATCATGTACACACACACACACACACACACACACACACAAATATGTGTGAGCACACACACAAGCACAAAACAGTGCATTCCCAACCACACACATGCACGCACAGGTACACACACACAAATACGTGTGCATGCACACACAAATGTGAGCGCACACACACACACACACACACACACACACACACACACACACACACACACACGCACGCACACGCACACACACGCACACACACGCGCACACACACACACACACACGCACGCACGCACACACACGCGCACACACACACACACATACACACACACACACACATTATTTGGAGGTTTTGAAATGTGAGGGCTTATTATTACTCTGTGTTGTAGAGTACCTCTAAGTGAGTCTCTTCAAAGATTACAGGGACAAGGACAAAGAGACAATAGAGAGAGAAAAGTGAGTTTTATGTGTGTGTGTGTGTGTGTGTGTGTGTGTGTGTGTGTGTGTGTGTGTGTGTGTGTGTGCGTGCGTGTGTGTGGCTACATTTGTGTTTCTGCTGAGGTTAATGACACAGTGACAGAAATTGAAATTTAGATCCTGCCACTACACAATGACAAAACATATTTATCCTCCTCCTAATCACCTCCCGCCCACACCTTTGGTGCATTTTCAATCAGAACATGCAGAAGAGGAGAGCTCTCACCTGAAAGAAAACCGCCATGGCAGAGATAACCCGCTTCTCCTTGATGGCTGCGTTAAGGCTGTCAAAGTCATCTGAGTTATACATGTAGATCTGCATCTGGGAGCCACAAGACAGAGAGACAGAGAGACAGAGAGAGAGAGAGAGAGAGAGAGAGAGAGAGAGAGAGAGAGAGAGAGAGTGAGAGAGAGAGAGAGAGAGAGAGAGAGAGAGAGAGAGAGAGAGAGAGAGAGAGAATCACATTAGCATTAAGCAGGCAAATATTTCATCTGTAAGGAAGGGCAGGAAACATTACACACATTTTTCTTATTTTATATACAAAGTATTGCAGGGAGTAACTGCATTACTACTGTAGCAAAATGAAAATCACCTGGCCATGTAGTAAGGAAGGTTTCCACAGAAACAAACTATCAGGAGCTCAAGGAGGTGAAATCAGTTCATATCCAAAGTATGTTTTTGTCTTTCCATGTAGATGTTTAAATCTTAACATACACCAAACTCAGTGGAAATTCAGAAGTCCTTTGTTTGCACATTCTGTTGCTCTGCAGCACCCCCTGCAGGTCAGGAAAAACTACCAGACACCAACCGGCTGACACGCCTGACAATTTCAGTTTCATCAGCTGTGAAAACAAGGAGGTCCACTAGATCAGTGTGTGCTCTCCTCTAGACCAGCACACACTCTGTTACTCAGATATGTGTACTGGAGCGGACAGGCCAGAGACCACAGTAAGTGTTAGGAGGCAGGAGGCTGAGGCAGGGCCCACCCATGCAGCCAGCCACGCCCACGCAGACAGGTCCGCCCACACAGCCAGCCCCGCCCACACAGCTAGGCTTGTCTCCACTGCCAGGCAGCCCACACTGCCAGACCCGCCCACACTGCCAGACACACCCACACTGCCAGATCCGCCCACACTGCCAGACCCGCCCACACTGCCAGATCCGCCCACACTGCCAGACCCGCCCACACTGCCAGACACACCCTTTGCTCTCTTCTCTCAACGGCAATGTCACAAGGTCCAACATATTAAAAAGGACAGAAAAAGACAGCAACAATCTTGTTCCGGGCAGACTTGGCAGAGACGGATCGGCACCGTGGTGTTAGAAAGGGCCAAGGACTCTGCTGGGCATCTCAGAGAGCGAGTAAGAGAAACACTGGGGGGTGGAGAGTTGACAGTCCATCAGCTGGGAGCTCAGCACTGTTAGGAGATACCCGTCCAAGGCCCGTAAGGACGACTCCACTGTAATACTGTTAGGAGAGACTGGAGACTAGCACTGTTAGGAGTGACTGTTAGGAGAGAGAGGCCCTCCCCTTTATAACACTGTCCTCTCCTTTATAACACTGTCCTCTCCTTTATAACACTGTCCTCCCCTTTATAACACTGTCCTCTCCTTTATAACACTGTCCTCCCCTTTATAACACTGTCCTCTCCTTTATAACACTGTCCTCCCCTTTATAACACTGTCCTCTCCTTTATAACACTGTCCTCTCCTTTATAACACTGTCCTCTCCCTTTATAACACTGTCCTCCCCTTTATAACACTGTCCTCCCCTTTATAACACTGTCCTCCCCTTTATAACACTGTCCTCTCCTTTATAACACTGTCCTCCCCTTTATAACACTGTCCTCTCCTTTATAACACTGTCCTCCCCTTTATAACACTGTCCTCTCCTTTATAACACTGTCCTCCCCTTTAAAACACTGCCCTCCCCTTTATAACACTGTCCTCTCCTTTATAACACTGTCCTCTCCTTTATAACACTGTCCTCCCCTTTAAAACACTGCCCTCTCCTTTATAACACTGTCTTCCCCTTTATAACACTGTCCTCCCCTTTATAACACTGTCCTCTCCTTTATAACACTGTCCTCTCCTTTATAACACTGTCCTCCCCTTTAAAACACTGCCCTCTCCTTTATAACACTGTCCTCCCCTTTATAACACTGTCCTCCCCTTTATAACACTGTCCTCTCCTTTATAACACTGTCCTCTCCTTTATAACACTGCCCTCTCCTTTATAACACTGTCCTCCCCTTTAAAACACTGCCCTCTCCTTTATAACACTGTCCTCTCCTTTATAACACTGTCTTCCCCTTTATAACACTGTCCTCCCCTTTATAACACTGTCCTCTCCTTTATAACACTGTCCTCCCCTTTATAACACTGTCCTCTCCTTTATAACACTGTCCTCTCCTTTATAACACTGTCCTCCCCTTTAAAACACTGCCCTCTCCTTTATAACACTGTCCTCCCCTTTATAACACTGTCCTCCCCTTTATAACACTGTCCTCTCCTTTATAACACTGTCCTCTCCCCTTTATAACACTGTCCTCTCCTTTATAACACTGTCCTCCCCTTTATAACACTGTCCTCTCCTTTATAACACCGTCCTCCCCTTTAAAACACTGTCCTCCCCTTTAAAACACTGTCCTCCCCTTTATAACACTGTCCTCTCCTTTATAACACTGTCCTCCCCTTTATAACACTGTCCTCCCCTTTATAACACTGTCCTCTCCTTTATAACACTGTCCTCCCCTTTATAACACTGTCCTCCCCTTTATAACACTGTCCTTTCCTTTATAACACTGTCCTCCCCTTTATAACACTGTCCTCTCCTTTATAACACTGTCTTCCCCTTTATAACACTGTCCTCTCCTTTATAACACTGTCTTCCCCTTTATAACACTGTCCTCTCCTTTATAACACTGTCCTCCCCTTTATAACACTGTCCTTTCCTGATGCAACCAGTGAGGCTCCAGTTGTCATGGAGATATATTGAAATGTATGTATTGCTACTACCAAGTTTACTGTAGTATCCACATCCACTTTCTCTCTCTCTCTGTCTTTCTCTGTCCGCTCTCTCATTCTCTCTCTCATACACACACACACACACACACGCACACACACCTTTATACGTGGATAACATGTGTACCCTGTGTTCCATTTCCTGGCTCTATAACCAAGACAGAGCACCTTCACCTCCCATAATGTAGCAGGAAGACACGATCCTCAGAACATAACCAAAACCACCAGCCCATAAACACACACACACACACACACACACACACACACACACACACACACACACACACACACACACACACACACACACACACACACACACACACACAAAGACAATCAAATTCTTTGTTTTTCGGAGAAAGAAAGACACCAGCACAGAGCATCTGATGTACACAATGATGCACACACTGGCTCTGTGTGCTTGTGTGCATTCTTATAAAAATTCTGTAGTCCTGCCAGTGAAAGTCCAATCTCACAGAGCCGAGTCTGTTTCCTTCCTCACATCAGCGCTGTCAATACTGTACCAGTTGCGTTTTCCCAGCTGTGTAATCCACACGGCGAGCTCGGCCCGGCCGGCTTTGATCCGTCTCAGACGGCGGCTCCTCCACAGCCCGGTGGAACCGGCAGCAGAACACACACGAGGTTCACCAGTGGACACACTACAGCCCAGCAGCTCTCCTTACACTATCGCCATCTCAGAGACCATGATTAATGGCAGCAATACACACACACACACACACACACACACACACACACACACACACACACACACACACACACACACACACACACACACACACACACACACACACAATGTTTGGGTCGTCCATATCTTAACCTTTCGGTATGGGTGTATTAAAAGTCTGTTTGCATTCAGGCAAGAAGAAAAGTGACAGATGATGACGTGATGTCCATAAGAGAGAGGGAGAGAGAGAGGGAGAGAAAAACAGAGCTAAAGATAGAATGTGTGTGGGTGTATGGGTGTTTGTTACCCTCTGACCCTGACACACACACACACACACACACACACACACACGTATTCACGTACAGTTTGTCTGGGTGCGGAATACAAATCAAGCTGTGTTGTACAGGTGTTAGTCATAGTAAAGAAAGCACAATAGTGCAATAGAAGAGAAAAGTACAGGAACCATCACCACATCCTCATCACTATTCCTCATCTTTGTCCCTGTTCCACGTCCCCATCCCTATTCCCGTCCCTATTCCACGTCCCCATCCCTATTCCCGTCCCTATTCCACGTCCCCATCCCTAGTCCACCTCCTTGTCCCTATTCCACGTCCCCATCCCTATTCCCGTCCCTATTCCACGTCCCCATCCCTAGTCCACCTCCTTGTCCCTATTCCACGTCCCTATTCCACGTCCTCGTCCCCATTCCTCATCCCTATTCCACATCTATGTCCTCTAATATGTATGTGACTAAAAGCTTCGTAATCAGTCCTCCCCATGGAAGTCCTCAAAATTAGAACACAAACCTGCATTCAGTTTGGACATGGCTGGGTTTAATTCAGCTTGAGAAAGACACACACACACACACACACACACACACACACACACACACACACACACACACACACACACACACACACACAAAGCTGTACGAGATGGTGAGGTGTTGACATTCTCATGTGAACACATGGAGTAGTGAACAGCTTGTTCTCACTCACTGGCCAACAAAATCCTGCACAAACACACACAGAGCTTTCAAGAAGACAAGAGGGTTTCTTTCAGCTCACTCTCTCACTGTGTGTGTGTGTGTGTGTGTGTGTGTGTGTGTGTGTGTGTGTGTGTTAAATAAAGGTCATTTTAAATAAAGGTCATTCACAGGTTTTAAAAGTTGTGGAGGTGTTTCTCCCATGCTTTTTAAAACATACAGATCACACACACCCTCTGGAGTCAACTTGTTACATGTATTGGTTACATATACTTCTTGTTATCTGGATATGCAAACACACACATACTTAAGTGGGACTAGGTAAAAGAGTTTCGTTTCTCACACACACACACACACACACACACACACACACACACACACACACACACACACACACACACACACACACACACACACACACACACACACACACACACACGCACGCACACCACACTACTCTAAAGCTGTGTAAGGCACTTTGGCAAACATTTGCGATGGTCTGGGATCCATGCTTTAAAGGATAAACACACACAACACATCCTCACGGCTTCGAACGCTCTCTCTTCAAACCCACTGTTCAAACATATAGCTATCCACTAAGGATCCACTTGCCTACTTTAATTCATTTTTAGATCGGTAATTACATTACGGATAACACGAGCAGGAGGAAAGCTCCGGCATACGGAATAACGCTGGAACGAGGATGATTCTACCAAGAATAAACGTTTGTAATTACACGCAGCAGAAGAAACAGATCCTACGCCAAACTGTCACAGTCTCTCATAGGTCTCAGCCCACTCGCATCATAGGAACCGCAACATCTCATGCTCTTCACAGAGCGTCATCAGGTAGACACCAGCCGTCATCAGGTGTAATTCTCCATACAGCACAGAGACATACAGACGGCTTTCAGAACAGAACATCCATAACAGAAGTTCGTAACGACGTGCCGGCTTTCTCCACGTGGGCTCCGACATTCTATCCAGAGCGAGGCCATTATCCAGCCGTCTTGATGGAAGTGCTCAGTACGGTTCAACCGCTCACTGCAGCATTGTCATCATCTAGCCATAACTGCTCGTCTTCCTCCTAGTACATGTCGGATGCCGAGGGTCAGATGGTTGGCGGCTAGATATCCAATTTAAAGCCGCTGTATAACAACAGAAAACATAAAGGACAAATAAACCTGCTGCTTTGCTTTCTTCCTCTGTGCGATTAATAATCTTAGTAAGAGTTAAATGGAATTCATCCAAGGAAGCAAGTCAAATTCTGTCACATTTTATTTACACACACGTTTTAGACTCTGGCAGCAGAGGGCAGTATTACATGCACTGCAGAAAGGTTCCCTTACAACACATGTACACTGGAGTCCAGCCCTGGACTCACTGACCTGAGGTCTTCTCTATCTCACAGTACACATGGATGTTATACACTGTGCTCTATGCACAGCTGATCCGAGATCATCAACTTCAGTGTGATGAAAGCAATGACATCTCAAGTCCAAACACACAGCCAACAAGGTCTAAAGACAACACAAGCCTTAGCTTGATAAGAACACAGCCGATTCTATTCAGTGCAGAAGCAACTCTTCTCACTGGTACGGACGAACGTTCAAGGTGATCGCATGCGTGCGGATGGCACCTGCGGAGACACCTCGTGACCAGGTCAAGGACGGCACCTGCGGAGACACCTCGTGACCAGGTCAAGGACGGCACCTGCGAAGACACCTCGTGACCAGGTCAAGGACGGCACCTGCGGAGACACCTCGTGACCAGGTCAAGGTCACGCCGGCCACAGCTCGGATTCCTCGTGACGTAATGGCAGCTCGTGTCCGTCTGGCCCGCGGACTGCACTTCTGGGGCAGATGGCGTCGCCGGTCTTTTAAATTACCGTCCTCTGTACTTTAAAAGACCAAACTCCCTCAGAAAGTTCCAACCCAGAACAAAACCCATAAACACCTCCTGACAGCATGAAAACATGGCCCTTTAGTTCTAACCAGTTGAGAGGCAGCAGCGGTGTGGGTGGTTGTTCTTCACCTGACGTTTGCCTCTTTGGGGCAGATGCAGAAACACAGCCACAGGAGACGCCGTGTCATGATTAAGAGAAGCTGCCTCACCTGACGGCTTCATTTAGGCCCCTACCTTCTACCTTGAGTCAGCATACGCACCACGGTATGTGCTTTAGGTCGTTTTGTCATTATCAATTTAGCTAAATTATTTTATCCCATTTTTCTTACAGCCCCCCTCCTTATCTTTTATCAGTGAAGACAAACAAAAACAAGGTCTAGCCTTTTTTGGAAATAAATATTTATGAGTAGCTGGAAACCATGCCAGCAGCGAACTTGATTTCCTCCAGGTCGTCACAATAAAAAAAAAAAAATTCACATCCACAAAGTATTTAGGAAGCCTGAGTCCCTCGATGACCCTCTCAAATGGCAGGGAGGGGTCCCCTCAGCAGGCTCCGCCCACATGATCTGTGATATTTGGGCGGAAAGTGAAAGCGAAAGGTAATTATTACTTGGTGGGCTTAGAGCTCTGGCTGAGTGAGCGGGGCCCACTCCATTTGTTTTGCGGGCTGTGTACCATTCTAATCAGTTCCCCACTCATATGTTAATTATGCAGGGACTGGGACCATTTAAACCGCATACCAGGAGACTGCTGCAGCTCATATGCTAATACAAGACTAACAGAGACCAATAGCGTTCATCTAATGGTGCTATTAATGTATTAGTGGTGTCAAGGTCAGAGGAGAGGGTAGATCGTGATTCTGAACAGCTTTCACACACTCACAAACACATGCAAAAGCACACACACACCCACACACACCTCTCTTTCATATACGATCAATAGTAGAAGCATTGAAACAGAATGAAAAAAAAAAGAATTTTCAAAGTAATGCACACATGCAATTAATCATTCAGGCAGCTGGGTGACATGTTAATAGATCATTATTATAAATATAAATGCCCGAAAATTCACAGACATGCAAACAAGTAGAGCCTCACATATGCATGCGCACACACACACACACACACCCACACACCATTTCTCATAGTGTTTAATTTGAGTGACAGGACACATATATTGATTTTTGCACTTTATCCCTTTAAAACAACAGCTGTTAGCATGGGGGCAAGGGAGAGGAGAGAGAGAGACAGAGAGAGAGAGACAGACAGACAGAGAGAGAGAGAGAACGACAGAAAGAGAGAGAATCAATGATTATAGGCTCAGGGGAGCACTTTCTAAAGATTTCCCATCAGTCTTTGTAGCCTCAGCCCTCTCACCCCCACGCACACGCCCCAACTAGCCCCATGTTTCTGGGAGCGTCAGAGATCTACTTCAGATTTAACCACACTGAATGAATGTGTCCAAAGCATATTTAATCCAGTAGTCTTCCTCACATGACATCTTCCTCTATGACCTCTGAGTCAGGTCTAAGTCTGTACCACACTGTTCTATAATCAGGTCTAGGATGGCACCTGGTTCCCCAAACATATCTGTACCCAGATATCACACAATCATCTTGCCCTTGACATGCCATTGAAATTATACAGCCTGAGTCGTACAAGTGAAACACGTCTGTGGACCGGGACATTCCCAGTTCGAGCTGTCTGATTCGCCAGCAGAGAAGAGGCCAGTGTCTCGCTCCTGAATCCTTTTTACATATTTTACATTTTATTTAAATATTCATAAGAAGCAGCTTTATGATAATGTTTTAGGAAAGGGGGAATTTACTGCAGCCCTTCTACAGACTACCTCAACACACACACACACACACACACACACACACACACACACACACACACACACACACACTACAGCACAAGTACAATACAGCAAACTAGAGCAAAGCACAGCATGAAGTACATTTGAAAATGTTTCGCAGAGCTTATTGCCAAATTTAAGAGGGTAAAGTTCAGAAGGCATGCGCGTGACCTCTGACACCTGTAATATAAATGGTAATAGCAGTGTGCATTCTCTGAATCTCAAGCAGCCTCTCTGCACGCGCGTGATTGGAGGAGACAGAAGGGAGGACACAGTTTCTCTCTTGCCTGGGACAAGGAAACAGGACAGGTACTGCCAAGGGTGGACTCCAGCATGCAACATGCTTGCAACACTTGCAACAAATTGAATTTTTTCCTTATTGACATCTCTCCTGGTCCACTAGTGAGAATACACACACACTCATACACACACACGCACGCAAGCACGCACACACACGCACACACACACACACACACACACACACACACACACACACACACACACACACACACACACATGCATGTACGCACGCATGCGCACAACACACACTATCAACACAGAAAATCCCTGACATTCACAAGGGCAGAGAGATAAAACGCTCTTTATATCCTTTTGCACAGTGTCAGTGCAACATGAGCATTGAGGATGTGCTGACCGGCTGTGTGTGTGCGCGTGTGTGTGTGTGTGTGTGTATGTGCGTGTGTGTACATGACACATGTCTTAGTTGTTCATCTGCTGTTTGATGCATGCATACACATCCACACAAACACACACACACACACACACACACCCCAAGATATAAATGGGTCAAAGATGTTGAATGATGTACATTCTGAGAAGTGAGAAATCACATGACCAAACACACCCTACACTTACACCCCCCCTCCCACACACACACACACATCCTTTGACACATCAAAGGAGATCTGTAAATGACTGAAAACAGTAGAGAAAAGATGAAGAAAAGAACAGACAAAGATTTTGAAGTACGAAAACCATCAGAGCAGTTTACTGGAATGCACTGTGGGGAAACATTTTATGAAATCCAGTTAATAAAAAACATAAAACTTTGCTTGTAACACACATGATCATGCAAACAGATGGTGAAAACATACAGAACCATTGCATAAGACATGATGCACAGCAGGTTGAAACCTGGTCAATGATGAGTCAGTCCATCCAGGGCACACAGTGCAATGCATTATGGGACACAGGGCTATGCATTGTGTGATGTGGTGTGGTACATTGTTTCAAAGAAAAGGTTAAATATTCATGAACACAATCTGGCTTGCTAAGAGTCCATGACCTAGATAAACAGTATGACATACAGTGGAATGGCACATCCATTAAGAACCAGAAACATGGTGAAAAACAGCAAAAATCCCCAGTGTTACAGAAAACACAGGATGAAATCAGGATGGAGGGATGGGGGGGAAATAGATTACAGATGGACAGACAGAGGATGTTTTATTGGAAACATGGTAGCAGTAAAAATCAGAAAACAAAACAAAAGTGCCTTCTCATAAAAATGTGCATTGACTCATAAGGTCCCCTGCTCAGCGTCACCAGGACGCCGTCCCATAAACCCCTGCGTCTCTCAACGTTCTAGCTGAGCCTCGTTATAGGCCTCCTTCCAGTGTCTGATAACTCGCCCGCTCCATTACAGAGGCGGATTATTCCGGGAAGAACGTGATGGGACACTGGCCAATCAGTGAGGTAACACGGAGTCAGACGTGGAATGTGCTGAAATCACACAAACGCTAAAGCTGAACCACATGATTCCCTTAAACATCCAACAGCTGTCTCCGTCTCTTCTGCCCCTCGAGTCGGGAATGGAGAGATACAAGAATGAGAGAGAGAGAGAGAGAGAGAGAGAGAGAGAGAGAGAGAGAGAAAATCTCCTTTACACATTCTTACTCTACAGATGAAACATCAACAAAGACACACTAGAATATGTTTGAGCTTTGCACACTCCTGTTCACGCGCACTCCTGTTCACGCGCACTCCTGTTCACGCGCGCACTCCTGTTCACGCGCGCACTCCTGTTCACACGCGCACTCCTGTTCACACGCGCACTCCTGTTCACACGCGCACTCCTGTTCACGCGCACTCCTGTTCACGCGCACTCCTGTTCATGCGCACTCCTGTTCACGTCCACTCCTCTTCCGTTCTGCAGCTATTTGTTCTCTCATGAAAACATGGGAAAACAGAGGAAGTCACACAGCTATCTGTGCAGGGATTATTAAAAACAAGATGATTAAAAACAGCAGCCAAGCAGCACAGAACTGCGCCGACGTCCACGCGCCCTCTAGCTAGCGTGCGGGTCTTAGAGAACGCATCACGCTTTTCAGTGCCACAGACGGACAGGCTCGGAAATCTAACATTATGTTAGCAGCTGCATTCCCCTTGACTCCAATACAGCCAGTAATAAATAAGAAAGAGAAATGAATTAAATAAATGATGACTGTGCAGACATGGCAGTCATCAGTTACCTCTGAAGGTTTAATAGAATGTAGCAGTGGAAGAGAGATAGAAAGAGGAGAGAGAGCGAGAGAGCGAAAGAGAGAGAGAGTTATAAAGACCTACAGGCAGAGGGAGGGAGACAGAAAGACACAGAGAGATAGAAGGAGAGAGAGAGAGTGGTCGGATGGACTGAGAGAAACCCGCAGAGCACCTCTCTATTTGAAGCCAGAGTGCTAATTGGTTTTTCAATCATTCTTCCAGGCCTTCAGCTAAAAGCCTGCATTTGAAATTTACAGTATGGCATTACATTCCATTAACATTGTTCTAACTGATTGTAGCTGAAGAATTCAAGCAGTGTTGGAGGTGTGTGTGCGTGTGTGTGCGCGTGTCTGTATCGTGAAATTAATCCTCCCTCTTCAAATTTTAAACTGTTACATAGTATGTAAGTGACTGTGCTCTTTTGACTGTGCCTAGTTAGAATCAGACCAAATTTCCCAGTTTCAATATACGGGCATGAGTGGTCAAAGCCCACATTTTGTGTTTGTGTGTGTGTGTATGTGCCAGTTTTCCTGCTGCATATATATATATATATATATACACATCTTCAGTAGTCATATCTATGTCAAGGATTCTCCCAGGGCAGACTAACAGACTAACAAGTAATGCACAGAAATATCACCAACAGCTCCAGGCTCCAACTAATGTGATCAGAAATACTGCCGACATGGGGCATGCTTTTTCGCAGGGAAATACCCCTGACCTGCAGACTTCTGCCCTACTGACCACTGATGTCCAGGAAGGTCTCTGGACTCAAGAAGCCTCTCCTTTAAACACTAACCAAATGGATGTTCATCAGCCAATCACCATACCTAAAAACGAATGTTAATAAGGTTAATGAATATTATTCATGAGCACACATGTCTGTGCTGAGCATTAAGGCCCTTGAAAAGGAAGAAAGCATCCACTAATTTTGTGGGTATGCAGAGTGACTGCATTACATTGAGAGGCGAGGAGGAACTCTGGCTGGGGATCTCTTCTGCTGCAGTGCACTACATGTCATTTAGCTGTCAGGTGGTAAATATGAAAATGATGATGGTGTGGAGAAAAAAAAGCCCCACTCAAATGTGTATGTCAGCTTTCCTTTTTGTTACTGATAAGTAAAGATAAGTACACTGCAAAACACACGCGTATCAATATCAGGAGTGGCAATGAAGGTCATTTTTTTCTTTTGTGAGAATTTTATTCTGCCTACTTCCACTCGCCTTTTTCGAGTCATCTACTCAAGTGAACATACAGGTGCGAAGCCTTTGTTGTCAAACCCTGTCTTTACGGAGCTCGGCTCGTGCACTGGGACACAGCCCTGCTCAAACAGGAAAGGGTCTTCTCCTAAACGTCTGATGCGGGCTTCACAGCATAATAATTGTTTAAAATGTCTTTGCATGCTGAGGCAATAACAGGTCTACCTCTCGCTGAGGTCTACCTGTCTGAAACGAAAGCGCCCAAACTCTGAAGAACAGCCCTGAATATTAGCAGTCCTACACCACAGGCCCGGCCCTAGGTGTCCTGGTAAAAGTGTTCTCCTGTCAAGCCTTCGTTCGGCCATCATATCCAACACACGTTTCCCACTGCTCCAGAGTCCAACGACGCTGCGCTTTACGCCACTCCAGACGACGATCACGAGCGGTGATCTTAGACTCGTGTGCAGCCCCATTTCCTCCCAGTTCTGTGCTGATGTTTGCTGCTTGGAACTCTGTAGTTACGCTACAGACGAGGCCGTTTTTACATGTGAACTTCAGCGCTCTGTGGCCCCGCTAGCATTTAGCAGCTGAGCCGTTGTGGCTCCTCGGTTCTTCTGTTTCACATTAATAGCGCTCACAGTTGACCGGGGCATGTCCAGCAGAGCAGACGTTTCAGGAACTGACTTGATGGCTCCACATCTAAAAGCCACTGAGCTCGTCTCTTCCTCATGTCTCTTCTTCAGGTCTCTTCCTCATGTCTCTTCTTCAGGTCTCTTCCTCATGTCTCTTCTTCAGGTCTCTTCTTCAGGTCTCTTCCTCATGTCTCTTCCTCATGTCTCTTCTTCAGGTCTCTTCCTCATGTCTCTTCCTCATGTCTCTTCTTCAGGTCTCTTCCTCATGTCTCTTCTTCAGGTCTCTTCCTCATGTCTCTTCCTCATGTCTCTTCTTCAGGTCTCTTCCTCATGTCTCTTCTTCAGGTCTCTTCCTCATGTCTCTTCTTCAGGTCTCTTCTTCAGGTCTCTTCCTCATGTCTCTTCTTCAGGTCTCTTCTTCAGGTCTCTTCCTCATGTCTCTTCTTCAGGTCTCTTCCTCATGTCTCTTCCTCATGTCTCTTCTTCAGGTCTCTTCCTCATGTCTCTTCTTCAGGTCTCTTCCTCATGTCTCTTCTTCAGGTCTCTTCTTCATGTCTCTTCTTCAGGTCTCTTCCTCAGAGCACGCATGGCTGTGCTCTTGATTTCACACACCTGTTAACAGTGGGAGCAGCCAAAACTCAATTTGGCCATATGATTTACGTTTCTATATTAGCAGAACATGAAGCTTACTTCAAGAAATGATTTCTTATGTATCATGAATCTAGGACTGATATTGTCACACCCTGTTGGTGGTTACTGGGGCAGGGTCCACTTTGCCAGGGGGCAGAACTGGGTACTTAGGAGCAAGAAAACCGTAATGCTAACACAAAAAACCAGGCCTGACTGTGCATCCCATAAGAACCCTCTGCGCTCGCCACCAACACCAGAGCGGATAAGCGCACGCCGGCTTGCTTTGGTTCACCGGAATATTGTGAGCCTGGAAAATTGCAGAGGCTCAGCAGTGAGTCACAGACTTCACTCTGTCCTTTATCCCTCTGGAACGCCGAGCACCGTGGAACTACTCCAGATACACCGTGGAACTACTCCAGATACACCGTGGAACTACTCCAGATACACCGTGGCACTACTCCAGATACACCGTGGAACTACTCCAGATACACCGTGGCACTACTCCAGATACACCGTGGAACTACTCCAGATACACCGTGGAACTACTCCAGATACACCGTGGAACTACTCCAGATACACCGTGGCACTACTCCAGATACACCGTGGAACTACTCCAGATACACCGTGGAACTACTCCAGATACACCGTGGAACTACTCCAGATACACCGTGGAACTACTCCAGATACACCGTGGAACTACTCCAGATACACCGTGGAACTACTCCAGATACACCGTGGCACTACTCCAGATACACCGTGGCACTACTCCAGATACACCGTGGAACTACTCCAGATACACCGTGGAACTACTCCAGATACACCGTGGCACTACTCCAGATACACCGTGGCACTACTCCAGACGCTGCCGTCCGAGCTATTGATGGGAAGGGCGTTATTTCCCAATCACCATACCTAAAAACGAATGTTAATAAGGTTAATGAATATTATTCATGAGCACACATGTCTGTGCTGAGCATTAAGGCCCTTGAAAAGGAAGAAAGCATCCACTAATTTTGTGGGTATGCAGAGTGACTGCATTACATTGAGAGGCGAGGAGGAACTCTGGCTGGGGATCTCTTCTGCTGCAGTGCACTACATGTCATTTAGCTGTCAGGTGGTAAATATGAAAATGATGATGGTGTGGAGAAAAAAAAGCCCCACTCAAATGTGTATGTCAGCTTTCCTTTTTGTTACTGATAAGTAAAGATAAGTACACTGCAAAACACACGCGTATCAATATCAGGAGTGGCAATGAAGGTCATTTTTTTCTTTTGTGAGAATTTTATTCTGCCTACTTCCACTCGCCTTTTTCGAGTCATCTACTCAAGTGAACATACAGGTGCGAAGCCTTTGTTGTCAAACCCTGTCTTTACGGAGCTCGGCTCGTGCACTGGGACACAGCCCTGCTCAAACAGGAAAGGGTCTTCTCCTAAACGTCTGATGCGGGCTTCACAGCATAATAATTGTTTAAAATGTCTTTGCATGCTGAGGCAATAATAGGTCTACCTCTCGCTGAGGTCTACCTGTCTGAAACGAAAGCGCCCAAACTCTGAAGAACAGCCCTGAATATTAGCAGTCCTACACCACAGGCCCGGCCCTAGGTGTCCTGGTAAAAGTGTTCTCCTGTCAAGCCTTCGTTCGGCCATCATATCCAACACACGTTTCCCACTGCTCCAGAGTCCAACGACGCTGCGCTTTACGCCACTCCAGACGACGATCACGAGCGGTGATCTTAGACTCGTGTGCAGCCCCATTTCCTCCCAGTTCTGTGCTGATGTTTGCTGCTTGGAACTCTGTAGTTACGCTACAGACGAGGCCGTTTTTACATGTGAACTTCAGCGCTCTGTGGCCCCGCTAGCATTTAGCAGCTGAGCCGTTGTGGCTCCTCGGTTCTTCTGTTTCACATTAATAGCGCTCACAGTTGACCGGGGCATGTCCAGCAGAGCAGACGTTTCAGGAACTGACTTGATGGCTCCACATCTAAAAGCCACTGAGCTCGTCTCTTCCTCATGTCTCTTCTTCAGGTCTCTTCCTCATGTCTCTTCTTCAGGTCTCTTCCTCATGTCTCTTCTTCAGGTCTCTTCTTCAGGTCTCTTCCTCATGTCTCTTCTTCAGGTCTCTTCCTCATGTCTCTTCCTCATGTCTCTTCCTCATGTCTCTTCTTCAGGTCTCTTCCTCATGTCTCTTCTTCAGGTCTCTTCCTCATGTCTCTTCCTCATGTCTCTTCTTCAGGTCTCTTCCTCATGTCTCTTCTTCAGGTCTCTTCCTCATGTCTCTTCTTCAGGTCTCTTCTTCAGGTCTCTTCCTCATGTCTCTTCTTCAGGTCTCTTCTTCAGGTCTCTTCCTCATGTCTCTTCTTCAGGTCTCTTCCTCATGTCTCTTCCTCATGTCTCTTCTTCAGGTCTCTTCCTCATGTCTCTTCTTCAGGTCTCTTCTTCATGTCTCTTCTTCAGGTCTCTTCTTCAGGTCTCTTCCTCAGAGCACGCATGGCTGTGCTCTTGATTTCACACACCTGTTAACAGTGGGAGCAGCCAAAACTCAATTTGGCCATATGATTTACGTTTCTATATTAGCAGAACATGAAGCTTACTTCAAGAAATGATTTCTTATGTATCATGAATCTAGGACTGATATTGTCACACCCTGTTGGTGGTTACTGGGGCAGGGTCCACTTTGCCAGGGGGCAGAACTGGGTACTTAGGAGCAAGAAAACCGTAATGCTAACACAAAAAACCAGGCCTGACTGTGCATCCCATAAGAACCCTCTGCGCTCGCCACCAACACCAGAGCGGATAAGCGCACGCCGGCTTGCTTTGGTTCACCGGAATATTGTGAGCCTGGAAAATTGCAGAGGCTCAGCAGTGAGTCACAGACTTCACTCTGTCCTTTATCCCTCTGGAACGCCGAGCACCGTGGAACTACTCCAGATACACCGTGGAACTACTCCAGATACACCGTGGAACTACTCCAGATACACCGTGGCACTACTCCAGATACACCGTGGAACTACTCCAGATACACCGTGGCACTACTCCAGATACACCGTGGCACTACTCCAGATACACCGTGGAACTACTCCAGATACACCGTGGAACTACTCCAGATACACCGTGGAACTACTCCAGATACACCGTGGAACTACTCCAGATACACCGTGGCACTACTCCAGATACACCGTGGAACTACTCCAGATACACCGTGGAACTACTCCAGATACACCGTGGAACTACTCCAGATACACCGTGGCACTACTCCAGATACACCGTGGCACTACTCCAGATACACCGTGGAACTACTCCAGATACACCGTGGAACTACTCCAGATACACCGTGGCACTACTCCAGATACACCGTGGCACTACTCCAGACGCTGCCGTCCGAGCTATTGATGGGAAGGGCGTTATTTCCGCCAGCCCGTGGGAGACGGCGCGTGGGCACGTGCAGTGTGGAGGCATATCGATGGGCCACGTGTGTTTTTCATGTGCGTTTCCTGCTCCTTTTATGCCGCGTGATGGCCGTCACCTTCCCGCTACTCAGGCTATCTCTGCATCGGGTAATATTATGGGATGCGCCTTCTGTTGTAGTGGCAGCAACGGCTGATGGGAAATAAAGTTCAATTCATCAATGCCATCTCTTATCTCTCATCCTCATGGCAGGCTGCATGTCTGTCTCTCTGCATTTGTGTGTGTGTGTGTGTGTGTGTGTGTGTGTGTGTGTGTGTGTGTGTGTGTGTGTGTGTGTGTGTGTGTGTGTGTGTGCTCCTATTTTCTCCATCACGTGTGTTAATTTACTTTGTGCTCCTCTTATCGGAGCAGGTGAATAAAGTCCTTGGCAAGCCTCCCTCTCTCTCTCGCTCCCTCAATCACTTTCTTTCTCTCTCCATCTCTCCCCCTCTTGTGCACTCACTCTCTCATGCTCTCTCTTTCTCTGCCTCCCTTTCTCTCTTCCTCTCTCTAGTGCTTATCTCTGTACTCAGAGAGATGAAAGAAGTGTCCGCTATGATATTAAATGGGATGCTTACCACCTAAACTCCATATCCCACAATCCTTATGACCCCATCCCCACACTTCCCTATCCACTCCAGCTTTCTGCCTGTGAGCTGGGCTAGAGATAAGAGGAAGTCAAAGAGACATCCCACCTTAAAATGAGCCAAGTGTCCCTCCACCTTTAAGCCCCAATCGGACGGAAGCTTCACTGTCTCCCAGTGTGGTCTTGGCTCCCAGCTCTCGGACGCTTCCATGTTATGCATTAAAGAGACAGTTGTAGATTCTGCTGATCCATCAGAAAATACAGTAATGAAGTAAACGCTGTTGTAAACTCTAGAAAATTGCTCGACTGCCTCCAAAACAACTTGGATGAACTGTCAGATCAAGTGGAAAAATATGTCCCTGCTAAAGAACAGCCTGACTAACGTTTTAAGGTAGAACACAAATTAATTGTCGGTGGTGCCTGTAATGCTGTTTACAGCGCTGGAAGACTGACAGTCAGGTAATTACTCTGTCATTATGTATAACTGCGTGACAGGATCACAACAGCCCAATAAGTCTAACACAGTGCTTTTGTACAGGTGTTGTACTGGCTTTGACCCAGAGCTGTCAGCTCAGTTCATCCACAGACAGAGACTGCAGGGGTCACGGATCTATAGACCCCTCACAAGAGGACAGAGTTGTTTTCAGTGCCTGAATTGCTCTAAAGAGAACTAGCACTAACCTACTATGGAATTCATTGTTAGACATGAAGTCATTGAGCCTTTGCAGTTTGTGTATGAGTCTTTGCATATGAACGTTTGCTTAGAGACCACTGTGTGTGTGTGTGTGTGTGTGTGTGTGTGTGTGTGTGTGTGTGTGTGTGTGTGTGTGTGTGTGTGTGTGTGTGTGTGTGTGTGTGTGTGCGCATATATGGGGTAGGGTGTGGAGCTTTGGGTTAGGTACTGATGGCGTGGCTGTGCGCAGCACACAGGGCACCCAACACGATGTATTACGCATATTAACCAGGCGTTTACAGCTAAAGCAGCGGGACAGGGCTCAGCAGGCCTGCACTTAATCACACCATTCAGGGCTTTATTAGAGAACAATTACTGAATGGGAAGCCTTGTGAAGCATAAATCTTTCATACAGGCGACGAAGGAATATGAGAATGGCATTTTGTGGCAGACAAGCGTATGTGGGCCGGCCTTCCTCATGTTTATTCATGAGGCAGGGCGGAGACTGAGTGGGACTGCGTGCACCCAGGAAAGAGATGCAGCCTTGGCAGGTGGATTATGGAATAAAATAGTCATGCCAGTGTTAACAGTATCTATGAGCAGTTGTCATACAATACTCTGGCAATATAGGGCTGTCCTATTGTTGACTGTGTTAAAAAGGTCCATGCCGGCATTTACAGGGCACAGCTTTAATGAGCAGGGTGAAAAATACAGAATGGAAGTGTATTTTATCTCTCTCTCTCTCTATCTCTATCTCTCTCTCTCTCTCTCTGTCTCTCACTAGACCTTTCTCTTTGTGTTTCACTTTGTGCAGTGGTGAGTGTCTGCTAAAGTGTCACTTGACAGACATCTGTCATAGCTCATCTCACTCATCCATCCAGACATTCTCCATCTCTCTCTCTTTCTCTCTCTCTCTCCCATGTCTTTAGCTCTTAGATGTGTGGTGAGGCTCTTGAGAGGAACCCTGACTAATACGTCTCTGTCTCTGTCTCTCTCCCTCTCATTCTCTCCTTCCACATTTTTTCATCCACCTCCTGATTCCACCAGCCAGTGTCATCCACCCAGCATCCGTCCATCTGGTGGCAGCTCGTAAAACCTCCTCCTCACGTTCGGGATGGCGGTATTTGCTCTCGTCAACGTCTCTCCTCTCAAAGATCACGTTTGCCACACGCCGGATCTGCTAACAGTCCGAAAGCTCAAACGAGAAAACGTTTCTGGATGCGAGAGTAAAGGCAACAGCCAAGGGAATGTTCTCGCAACATCTCCCATAATCCCTAGCGGTTCTGAAAAGAACAAAAACGCAGTGGAGAGGGAGTCGGGGTTGGGGGGGGGGGATCATCCCCACTCAAGCCAGCAGTGAGAGGCGGGACGCCCGTCGCTCAGGATGAGAACGCCGCCCGGCTGGGTGTTTCGTCCTTGCATTGGAGGACTGCACAGCAGCTCGGGGGGGAAAGGACAAGAGTGTCTTCCTGTCAAGCACGATGACACACGATTGCAGGCTTCAGGCTTTCACAGCCACTGGCTAAAGCAGGCCTGTCAGTCAAACTGTGAAAGCTCCTCCCCAGTGGTGGTGGGGGGAGAAGTTTGATTACTTAAAAGCAACAGTCAAACATCTAAACAGAGAAGAGAAGGGTTAATTTGGGAATGAAGTCCTGCCACTAGACAAAGTCCATTAATGTTGTTCCCAGTGTGTGCCAAGGTGTGCTTCCCGGAACATTCCGGAAACTGCCATCTCTTCCGATGGCCACACATCTAGTACTAAAGAACAATACAAAGTGACCTCATTGCTTTCTTCAGCAGGATTTATTATATCCTCACTAAGCAAACAGGTGCTGGAAATCCAACCCTCCATCAAACGCTGCTCTGAAGCAACTCGAAGGGTTAACCCAGACATGCCAAAACAACTGCCTTCACTCCACTCATCTTAGTAGTGAATCGCTCAATAATTCTTCAAAAGTCCTAATTAGTATAATTAATTCAGTTTAATGAACCCTCTCTTGCGTTCTGCATCCTCTTAATCATGTCAAGCCCACTCCACAGACGAGGGCCACGCCCACGGTGACTAATATCTATCTTTACTACTTCCCCACATGACTGGTCTTTATGTGCCGGTGACATGTCTGTCGGGCTTTCCGCCCTGTTGGCCGAATGACGGGATACTGCGACGCTCTTGCAGTGAACGCCAAGCCGTCACATTGCTGACACCTTCAAAATGCCCCCCCCCCCCCCATCCAGAACTCAAGGTGCATTCTTGCAAGTTCACCCACTCTCTCTCTCACTCTCTCTCTATGTTCGTTGCCCTTTCTTCCACTTTCTGTGGTGTCTCCCTTTCATCCCTTTGTCCTGCTCTCCCACCCCCAATCTCTCTTCCTCTCTTTTCTTTCTCTCTCTCTCTTTCTCTCTCTCAGCAAAGACGAAAGACAGATTAGAAATCCCAGAACAGAGCTTCTCTTTTGAAAAGGTTTGTTGTCCAGCAAACAGCTCATTTGTAACTGGAAAACAGACATAATATTTAATATTTAATCAGGTTCTTTCAATGCTGACTAAGATATGATCTTTTTTTTCCTGTAAATCACGGAAGGATGCGCAGTCTGAGTGTGTGTTAAGTGTTCCAGAGGCTTCCCAGTGGATGCCATTAAACTTTAGCACTGATTCTGCATCTCCGTAATGTGATTTGTGGCACAGTGACATCATCTAATTGTCAATAAGTGAGAACTGGCACTGTAGCCCCTACAGTAGCACTTGTGTTAGCCACTAAACCAATGGGGAGGGAGGTGGGGGGGGCACAATGAAATGGAATAACACACACTGCACTTAAGACTGGAGGGTGTCTTGGACTCCGCTGCCTTGGCTGGTGGGCAGCCATGTTTGAAGAGGGTGTTAAAAGGGGCTCTTATTGTGTGTAAAAGCTGCCCGAGTGCCATAACGATAAATCAGGACTGAGACACCCCCTCAGGCAGGGTCAGCCTCGGGAGAGACTGTCTCTACATAATGTGCCTGTTTAATCGATGCAGGAACGCCCCCCGCTACCAGGCCGGCAGTCATCCATCGACACTCCTTCTCCACCCCTCGATTCTCCATCCCTCCCTGAGGGCCAGGATTGCTCATACCCGATACGTCCGGCTTCCACATTCAGTTCAACGGGAGTTCTACAACTCTTACTTTTGCTTCTAGAGTTAGAAAGAGTTGTTCTAGAAAGTCTAGAACTCAGTATAAACTAAGAGTTAGTGATTTATGGTCCTGATTAGAAATCCCTGAAACGGTACCAAGATGGCTATAGCATTTAGTCAGAGAGGTTATGCAAAAACATTTAAAGTGCCTTTCAGTGGGTAGGTAATTTTTGCCTCTCACTGCTGAAGATGAAGGATGAAGAGCTATCATGAGGACATGGTGATGCTCCTCACCTCCACGGGGAACCTCCTGCCATTGATGCTGTGCTCCGAGCCTTCCGAGCCGTTGCTCTGGCCCCAGTGGAACTCCACCTTCTCGGCCTTGAATCGCCCGGGCAAGCCTGCTCCCCGCACAAAGTAGTCGTCCTTCAACAAAATGGCCACTGCAAGGGAGAGAGGGGAAAGGGCAGAGGTGAAAGAGGAGTGTGTGAGAGAAAGATAGAGGAGATAGAAAGAGAGCAGGAGAGAGGAAGAGGATGAGAGGGAGTGGGAGGAAGAAAGGGAGCAAAAGAGAAAGAGGGAGGGTGAGAGGGAGCGAGAGAGAGAATCACGCTGATGACGTAGTTAGCTTGGACTCAGAAACAGGAACGCAGGGAGGTTTTGGCACAGGCAGAAACAAAAGAAGTTGATTGGAGGACGCTCTCTGGGAGCATTTAGGGTTCATTCACTTCATTATCGGGCGCAGTGAGGCGAGTCTCATGCGTGGCCCCCTTTTCTCAGTCCCCACCGGGCCCTGGAAGCCGGGCCTCAAATAGAGACCTCCTTCAGAACTCCTCTCCAACGTTTTCAGCGTTTCTCACACGGCTCCCAATTTGAATGCAAGAATGGATTCACACAAAGTTCCCAAAGTGTTGTGCTTTAATGAAACCGAGCGACCTTAAAGAGGCCAGTTCTCTGGCCGAGCGCCGTCCCGTTCTGATTGAACTACAGAATTGGCTGCTTCAAACCTCTTTTCATATAAGATATTTCTGCCCCAATTTATCGCAGCTGCTCCGTGGAAACGGGGGGCCTAGCTTTGTGTACCGCCGACATGGGAGCGTCCCTATCAAAGCACGTGCGTTCACACCTGAGGCCACGCTGATCAAACTCCTGCAGAGGGGCTGCGGCTTAACAATCTAGAATTTCTGCCTTTCTGTCGGTGTGTAAATGAATAAATGGACACCGGAGATATCAGATGAGTGATATTACTGTGAGATGTTTGGTAAATGTGTGCCCGGGCAGGGCTGTAACCTCTGGAGATATGCCAGAGCTCCAACAGCTAAGGAGTCGTGTGGTGTGCTGGTAGAACAGAATGGCTTAACATGGAACAAACACAGGTGTGCAGTCAGCAAACAACGAGCTTTATGAGTATGGACACAGATACCAAGGAACAGACAGACAGACAGGCAGGCAGAGTAACTCAAATATCTAGGCACAGTTAGACAATTCGAACCATAAAATTCCTCTGTACTTGCCAAAATTGAATTTTCTTCTGCTCCAAGAGAAACAGATCGTTTGGGAATGGATTATTTTTCAAAATATCACCAAAAAGTCAGTGAAGACTGCTGGAGTTGGTTCACTCCAGATGTTTGGAAGACTGTTCCACACATCTGGAGAAGACTGATGACAGATATGTTGCTTCTACTGTCAATACTGCTGTACAGACTTACTTGTTTTGTTGTACACTTGCATGGGTCTTGTTTAATAATGAATAATAATAACAATAACAACAACAATAATAAAAGTAATAATAATAATAATAATAGTAATAATAAAAAGTTAAATCTATATAGTGCCTTTCTCATCCTCAAACAGACAGACAAGAGATTAACACATTTATTAACTATTATGAATAGTGATAAAATTGTTGAGAGAAGAGGGATGTTTTGAGTTGAGATTTGAAAGTAGAACGTGGAGACTGTGGTAATGTGTTCCACTGTTTTGGGGTCATGATACTAAAAGATCTGCCCCCTACAGACACCAATCTGAACTCAGGGATGGAGAGAAAACCTGCATCAGAAGACCTACGTGAACAGGATTGGGCTGACGTGGGTTCTTCTTCCAACACGTCAGACAATTTGAGCAGTCGAATTTCGAGCATACTGAAGTGAGGGGATGGTTTTGTTTGGGAAGCCAGTGAAGGGAGGCTTGTCAGGACATGACGGAAGCGTGAACCAATGTGTGAACCGCAGGCTCGCCATCTCGTCTGGACAGCACGGGCCCTCGTCTAGCCATATGGTGGAGGTGAAGAAAGGCATTTTTAACCAGTGGCTGGACGTGGGGTTCAAAACAGAGTGAGGAGTCAAATAGTCCATCAAGGTCTCCGACCTGGGGACGAACAAGGAACGAG